>NW_020838029.1:4436308-4545039 GCF_003676395.1 Aethalodelphis obliquidens | reverse complement strand
TATATATATATATATATATATATATATATATATATATATATATATATATATATAAAATTTATCCCTTCAGTCCTAACTAACCCTCTTGGTAGACTTCCACACAAGGTAAGCATTGGAAATATCACACACTGAACTCCAAAAGCCAAGTCTCTTTCCTTCACCCTCATCTTACCTGTTCCCTTTCCCAACATATCTCCCACCCTAATATACTTCCCAGTAGAAAGAAGGCATCTGAGAACAAGGGAAGCATATGGGTGGCTGCCACTTGCTGATAGCTCTGTAGGGAGATCCTCCCCTGGCTCCCTGGCTGGAGAAAACCTGAGAAATACAGAAGTTCTGCATACCCACTCACTTCCAAAAGACCAGGCTGAGGAGCCCAGGAAATGCCCACTGGAGGGAGACAGAGAACATCTCCAGCTTCAGCATCTAGGACATCGGCTCCACGGCCCAGGGACCCGATCAGCTAGTCTGTGAGGACCACTGAGAAGCTCAGTGCCATTGCGTGCCACTTCTGAGCCCTACCTCATGCACTTACCAGCATTCTTCCTCCCCTGCAGCAATGGGAAGCACTGTAAAGGAAACAGAGAAGAAATTAAGGCATTGCAGAGCCCTACACAATATCAGAACTGGAAGGAATCTATGAAGTCAGCAAGTTCAATCTACCCATTTTACAGGAAGACACATGGAGGCCCACAGAAAAGGAAAATGGAGTACAAGTAGGGAGCAAAGTGGAGCTTAGAAGCCCAGACTCCTGACTGCCCACTGCATACTACTTTCTCCCACTCCACTGGCTGACTCCTCTGTTTCATGTCATTCTCATGGAATAAGAGCACCCCCAAGTCAGGAGATCAGAGGCAGTCTGTGCAGGTCACAGTACTGTTCCAAGGCCTGACAATAAAAATTATCAAAGAATCAGTCAGCATTTGCTTGGAACATGCCATCCTTGGTATAGCATCAACCAGGTTAGAAGCAAGGTATGTTGGTGGGAAAAGCAGTAATTGGAACTGGAAAGCTGAAGTTCAGGGCCACCTTCCCCTATTTATTGGTTATATAACATTGGACATCACCCATAACCTCTTGAAACTCACTTTCTGCATCCATAAGTCTAGGATAGTAATAATCCCAACGTCACAGATTTTGTGAGAAATTGATATACACAAAAGCATTTTTAAATGATAAACAATATTATAAATTAATTTATTCAACAAATATTTATAGAGCACCGATGCCCTACAAGACACTATAATAGGATGCTAAGGATATAGCATAGATTTAGACAGATTAGGTCCCTGTCCTCATGGAGCAGGGACAAACAATAAATAGGTAAACAAATAAATCAATAAGGAAATCACAGACATCTCTAAGAACCAAGAAGGAGAAACTTTAAAAAACATGATGAAGTAGAGAATGATAGGGTAGACAGAATAGGTGGGGATTGCTTTAGAAAAGGTGACCAGAGAGCATCTCTCAGGGGAGCTGAACTTTGAGCAAGGCCTGGGTGACAAGAAGGAGCCAGCGATGTGACAATCTGGGTGCAGAACGTTCCAAACAGAGGTTGAGAGAGTCAAGGACCAAATTTTGCAGGATTTTGAAGGCCAGGGTGAGGATTTTGGCTTTGATTCAAACGATGGTAGGTAGCCATTGGAAGGCATAGAACAGGAGAATGGCAAGATCTTACTTCCATCGTAGAGAGGTCACTCTGGCTGCTTGCTGTGTGGAGAATGGATTTTGGAGCTACAGAGGAAGCAGGGAGGTCTCTTAGGAGGCTTTTGCAGTAGTGCAGGTAAGCAATGTTGGTGGCTTGGGCTAAAATGATAGTGGTATAGATGTGAATTCAATAGTTAAGGAAAGAAAGAAGGGCTCCTCTTAGAGGTAGAAGGGTTTTCTTGCCTATTCTCCTGGCTTCATGCAGCTAGTCTCTAAGCCAACCAAAATATTATAAGGAAAGGAGTTGCCACAGTACTTTTTATCTGTCTTATCACTGCACAATGATTGTCACACCAGGTGCAGACACTTGACTACAATGATTTCTAGTCCCAGGACATTAATCTCAGCTCTAGATCACTCTGAAATGACCAAAAGTCAGATCCACCCTTGTAGACCACAAGACAAAATCTGGTGAATCTCCAACCCACAATTGACCACAAGAGAGTGTAGGGGTAGGAGGTATCCCCCCTGACTGTTCATTGGAAAAGTCCACAAGGGATGTTAATGTGAGGGACATGGACAGTTCTAGAATGAGATAGGTGTGAAGAGAGGGGAAAGACCAATCGAGAAAGAAAGATATGAAATTCTCCTACAAAGTTCCAAAGTGGACCCATGATTAAGCAAGTCAATATAATTCTCAGTGGTGGACAAAAGGGGAGTTAAAAAAAAAAAGGCTGAGGGGATGGGAGGGAAGGTGGAAGCAGGGCCTTGTGAGGTTCTAAATGTGACAGTTCTGGAATATTAGGAGATGAACTGATGGGTAGGGCACACTGTTACTCTGTAATCCTGTTCTAGTCTTATTAAATTCCCTCGTCTCCCACCCTACCCCCAACGCACCATAGGTTTAAGAGAATTAAAGATCGTTCAGGAGCTAATTAAGCTTTAAATTTACACAGGAATTTACAGATTACAAATAAGTAAACGTGTTTGGCTATCACAAACATGGTAGGTTTTCTTATACTCATGTGACACATAAAGAACATGAGGCCCAGAGAAGAGAAATGACTTTCCCAAGGCCACACAGCTAGTAAATGGCAGAACCAAGTTTACAGTTTAGGCTTATGGGGCTCCCAGTTTTATTGCATCCTATTCTTTTTCACTCTGGGTCCAGGATAACCTGGCCTAGACCAGGACCATGAAACTCACTTGGCTTTGGGCCCTGATCTTGGTACTATTTTGGTAGCTGAGAGGCTTACAGGGAAAACTGAGGTATGAACTTTTACATCAGAGAATTTTGCTACAGGGCAAAGGTTCTTTTTGTTTCTGGGTTGTAGAACATATTCCTGTCATGTGGAGATTCTGGACAGAGGAGCCAGGAGTCCAGCAGTTGCAGAAATAGGCACTCTGGAACAAGGCCGGAATTGGTGGTGACAGTCTTCCCATCCAGTGTGCCATTCATTCATTCATTCGTTCATTTACTATGAGCCTCTAAAGGCCAGGCCCTTTGATAGGTACCCAGGGATTCAGATAAATTAAACATGTTCCCCGCCCTTGAGGAATTCACAGCCAGGTGGGGACAAGGGGGTAGGCCACAAGTATAAATCATCACAATTCCATGTAAGTACTGGAAAAAAAGCATGGCCAGAAGAGCAAAAAAAAAGTCAAAGAGGTGTGGAAGCATGAGGTTTAAGGAACTGTATATAGTCTGGCTGGAGAGCAGAGTGCCAGACAGAGAGTAAGAACTATGTGTGGAGCAGTGGTCAGGGCCAGATCATGAAGAACCTTGTAGGTCAATGTGATAGAACTTGACCTTTATCCAGAGCCCAGTGGGGAGCTCTTGAAGGGGCCTAATCAGGGGAGTAACAGAGTCAGGTTTATGTTTCAGAATGTTACTCTATCTGTTGAGTGAGGAATTCATTGGGAATGGGGGTGGGGAAGGTTAGGCAAAACTTGACACGGGGAGGCTGGAGCAGATAGGGTCAGTAGCCTTTGGGATAGAAAGGAGGGGACCAGTATATGAACTGTCTATATAATGGAACCACAGTAAATGACAGGATATGGGAGTTGAAGAGAGGAGTCAAGGATGAGTCCAAGCAAGGTTTCTGGCCTGGGCAACCAGGTGGATGGAGGTGCTATTAACTGAGGTCAGGAACAGAGCAAAAGGCCTGGTTGGTGGTAAGTGGGAGGGGAATCTTCCTTTTGTAGTGAATCTCGCTCTGAATCTCTTGGATTTGAAGCCTGTGTGTAGCATCTACTCAGAACTATGCAGTAGGCCCTGTGGTGGACCTGCAGATACAAACTTGCACAGAAGCATATATGGACCTTACGCATGAGGCGCTTGCCATCTAGTGGGAGACAGAGTGGCTAGACAGAAAGAGACAGATCCAGAGTTTTTGACAGAAAAAGGGAATCCTGTTCAAAGAGTGAAAAAGAGAGGGCCACAGCCCAAAGGGGGATGGAAACAGGAAGTTCGTTGCTGGGTAAGAAGTTGCAAGATCTGAGAGGGGTGGTTGGAGTAGCAAAGGCTACTGACAGGCTTTGTCCAGACCTGAGGAGTCCTCAGCATCATTGGCGGGTTTGGAGCTTGCTCTCCCAGCATCCTCTATGCCCAGCCCTTACCCTGCTATCTGAGCACAGGCTGGTGGGGACTTTTCGTCCTTTCCTTGCCTGGCTTCCCTGCTCCCCCTCAACCCCTGGCCAGCCCTGTGCCACAGGCCCCAGCCTGGATCTGGTCATGAGAGCACGTTCTTGACATTCCAGCCTCCCCCAGTCCTCTCAGCTGGGCCACACAGAGCCCTATTCACAGCCTGACCCCTCCCTCCCTCCTGAGTGGGCTCTCACTGCCCTCAGACCCAGCCTGTGTGTTGCCAACACAGACTATGGCCACTGTGAGAAGCAGACTCCCTTGATCCCTTGGTAGCTGATTCCTCTGTCTCTTGGGGTCTCTCCGTCGGGAGAAGGTGCAGTGGCTTTGGCTCCTTGTATGTGCATGAGAGTACATGTATATTCTATGCACTCAGCCAACTTCCTCTAGGCTGGGCCTAAAATAAAGGCTGTGTCGGACTGGACACAGGGGTGGATAAGACACAGGCTGGGTCCTTAAAGGAGCTCACAGTACAGCTTGAAGGTAGCTGGGTACATGGACTGCAGTGTGCATGCTGGGGCTGGATTGAGCCTCAATCGGAGTATTAGTGTCATGGTGTCACTTTTAAACCCCATTCCATGGCCTGGGAACATGTGCTCATGTTCAGGGTGTGATATCTGCTGTGAGTGAGATGCTACAGCCCTGAGGGATGCCAATCTCTCCCCTGGGAAGGACAGGGGAGACATGGTTTAAAGTGGGACTGAGTGACATCAGGCATTCTGGGCCTGACCACATGCCTTTGACCAGTTCTTTGCTGGGCCTCAGACTTGTTGCCTGTAATAAGTGGGTCCCTGACCATTCTTATCCTTCCATCACAAGGAATAGGGTGAGGGACAGTCCCAGCTGGGAAAAGACACTGGAAGAAATGACTTCGAGATGGCCTTTGTAGAACTCAATCTGGGACAGCACTTTGAGGAATCCCCAGAGGGGATTTTTTTCCCTTCTCTGAGGGTGCGAGCTGTCCCAGACTAGCTTGGAATGTGAGCCTCTCAGAAGTCCTGACTCTCCTTTCCCACCCACCAGAACTACCATGGTCTAATACCCCACTCATCCACCCCCAAGAGGGGATCCGACCTGTAGCCTTAGGAATGCTGATCTGTATATCATTTTATAACTCACCCTGTGACAGATAGCCTGCTGCCTTGGGCTCTTTTTGCCCTGATCCCTTCCTGCCAGTCCTGGTGGGGTGTCCTTTGCTCCTTCCCCACTCCCCACTCCTCACCTGGCCTGAAGGGCCACTCCAGGCCTGGCTCCTTGCCTTTGAGCCCCTTTCCCCCCAGCCTTCTCCAGCCTCGTGACCTACTGCCCTCCCCTCCTCCACAGCAGGCAGAGAGCCGGGCCAGAGAGGAGAGAGAGTGCAGCTGCAACCCCCAGGGGTTCTCTGGATAATCTCAGGAATGTCACATCCCAAAGACTTAACTTTCCCACCAGCCAACAGGGACCCTCCTTCCTGCCCAGAGCTTGGGAGTCCTTCTAGGAGAGGGGCCTTAGATGGGGTGAGTGCAGGAAGGGACTTGGAGGGAGGAGACGCAATGGTTCCAGGGTGGAATGGGGACTCTCTCCCAGACTCTGAACTAATTTGGCCCAGGGTGGGAGTAGGGGTGGGGATAGGAGGAGTGAGGGGAACGGCTTAAACAACTCACTTTCAAAGCCTCAGTGTAGTAACATCAGTGTTTCCTACTGTCTTTATCTCCACAGGATGTCCCCAAATCTAGGCTCTCCTCAGGCAGGTAGAATTTCTCCCTATTCTATGGATGAGGAAACTGAGGGCCCAAGCTACGAACCCAGAATCACCTAGAGCAACCTATAGACTATCTTCAGATTTAACTCAGACTTTCTGAGTACCTACCATGCAGCAGGCACTTTCACATATGTCACCCTCGCAATCAATTTTGAAGTGGAGACTATTATCCCCATGTTGTAGATGAGGAAACCGAGACTCAGAGAGGGAAAGAAGAGGCCGAAGCTGGGCTTGTGGGTCAGCATTCCATTTCCGGCAGCTACTACATTGTATCATTATACCACATTCTTCTCTCAACTCTCAGGGGGACCCAAGCCAGAGTAGCTGGAAAGGCCAGGGAAAGTCCTCAACCCATGTTCGTTTCCAGGGCCTCAAGCCCTATTCCCCAAATGCAGAACTTCCTTTCCTCTGTCCCTTGGCAGCTGCAGCCTTGGAGCTGCCGGTCTAGCTGGACTCCAAGGTCCCTAGTGGCAGCGGCAGCTCAGGGGTGGGCCAAAGGGATGCAGTCCAGGAGCTCCACTCCCCAACCCCACTGTGAAACCTCTGACCCCACATCCCAGCACAGACTGCCTGAGCTGCTGCTCCCTGTTATTGTTACTAGTGATTTGGAAATGCAGGCCAGGCCCTGGCTCCCAGAGCTTCCCAGGCCTCCAGCTCTTCTCCGGCCCTAGGAGCTGCTGGGAGGACCAGCCTCCAGCGCAGTTTCATTTCTCTGAACCTGGGCTCAGCTCCACTCCCCAGGGACCTTGAGTAGCAATCACTGACATTTGGGAGCAGTTCTTTTTTTCACTTGGCTTAAAGGTTCAGAGAAGAAACGCACAACCTAAAAGTTGAGAATTACGTTTTATTTGGCAGTCTTTCTGAGGACTTCAAGCCTGGAAGACAGCCTCTCAGACAGTTCTGAAGGACTGTTCTGAAGAGGTAAGGGAGAACCCTGGCTATATGGGGTTTTTGCAACAAAGAAGTTGGAACATCAAAGGATTACCGTTAATTAAAGAAAACCAGACATCTCAAGTTAATGCATTTAGCACTTTTCTATGTATGGGAAGATGCAAGAGTCCTGCTTTTTTTTTCAGTCAACAATATTAAATATAATGAGAGTACCGGAGCTGGAAGGACTTTCAGAGATAAATCAATCTAACCCCCTCATTTTATAGGTGGAAAAAACTGAGGCAGAGATTACATAAACATAGTGGATAGAACATGGGTTTTGGACTTCGATTACCTGCGTTTAAAATCCCAAGTTTATCACATAATAGCTGTGCGACCTTGGATAAGTTTCCTAAAAGTTCTGTGCTTCAGTAAAATGAGGATGATGAGAATAATAGTACTCACCTTGCAGAGTGATTGTGATGGTGAAACGAGTTAATATATGTCAAGGGCTTGGAACAATGTCTACCACATACTGTGTGCTCTATAAATGTAGCTAATATCAGTTCTAACTTTCTATAGGGCTTTGGGCAGGGGAAAAAAACCCTGGCACTGCCAATCTGCAGGCTTTTCCACTTCTTCTGCCTCCACCAGCCATATCATCAGGCCTGTCCTCTACCACCAGCAGCCCCCACTCATACTCCTTTTGGTACCAAAGAAGCTGAAGGCAAAGTAAGAATTTGTGTCCAACACATGAGTCAGAGTCAAAGCCTTGCTTCCTGCTCCCCATCTTACCTTGCCAGTGCCCATTGCCATCCTTTTGCCTTGAGGAGTAGGTGGTTTTGCGCACACAGGAGGGGGTGCTTTAGAGTGTGTCCTTGGGTGAACTCAGGAGAGCCCTTGTGCACATCTGCAGTCATATGCCAGGCTGTGTGAGCACATGACTGGGGAAAAGCATGGTGTCGCTTGTTGGACTATAACTGGGTGGCCAACCTTGACAAAGCTTCCTAGTTTACAAGGGAATTTTCTATCTGTGATTTGCTTTGTCTCCCATAGAAGCAGTTAGGTGAGACAGGGTTATTACCACATGCCTTTATGTGCATGTGTGTGGCATGTCCCGCTGGTATTGCTGTTATATTCTACCAGAGACGAGCTGGGTTTGGATTTTGCCACAGAGCAGTAGGGAGACTACAGTCTACTACGCAGACCGTGTGTGGATCCAACTATGTCCTGACACTGTGTGTGACCTTGGGCACATCTCTTCCCCTCTTTGAGCCTCAGTTTCCTCATCGGTAGTTTGGAGGGAGGAAAAGGGATGAAGGAACAGATGACCTCTATGGACCTTGCCATCTCTGATATTGTGTGACTATCTACCTCTGTTATAAGGGGAAAGAACTGAGGGCCAGCAGGGAGTATTGTCCCTCTCAAAGTCACCTAGAGGTCATGGCTGAGATGGAGCTCCAGCTGGATTCTCTACCTGCCAGGCCAGTACCCTCCAGGACTTGATATGCCCACCTGATACAAAGAGAGTAACATGAAAGAGTATCCATGTTCCAGGCACTCGTTATGTGCATCACACCATGCTAGTTGCTGGAATGGGGCAAAAGGACACATCAGAGAAACGGTCCCGTGTGTACGCGTGTGAGTGTGAAGCTGGGGGGACTCGCATGCATATATGGTACTCTGCTGAGAAGTCATGGATACCTTCTCAACACTCATTGGTGTCCAGGGAAGATACATCAGACACGGACGGAACTATTTACACTGGGTTCATCTCACATTCAAACGCCTTGCCCCTTGGCTACCCCTAACCCCAGTGCAGCTCAAAGCAGTTCTGGGCCTTGGCCTGACCTCTCGCCACCTTCCCAGTATCACTGAGGTGTCATCCTTCAACTCCCAAACAGGTTGTTTCTGGTCCTGGAGTCAGACAGGGCCAGAGGAGAGGGCTGAAGGGGAGTTGTGGCAAAGGAGAAGACAAGACCTGAGACCTGAACCCTGGAATTGCCAAACATGGAATAACCTTGTTCTTTGCTTTGACACCCCCGGTGTACAGTTCTGAAATCTGTTTCCAACAAGTCATGTGTGTTGACCACCTACTCCACGCCAGGCACTTTAAAGACACAACCTCCCCGAATCCTCAGATCATCTCTGTGAGGCAGGCCCCGAATAGTGTCATTTTGCAGGCAAGGAAGCTGAGGCTCAGAAAGGACTTGCTCAAACGCACACAGCTAGTATGTGTGCTTGTGTGTATGGGGTGGGGGCTGGGATTCTAAGTTTCTCTGCTTCCTCCCTCCTCAAACCTCCTCAGTTGATGGACAGCTCCATGTGGTGCAGGATGCTGGGGGCTCGGTTTCCCTATTAGGACCACGAGAAGGTCGAATGAGACGTCTGAGATGGCCCTTTCAGCTATAGCAGGCTTGGCCACAGCCATGCCCCTCTCTGCAGGCAGCTCTTGCATTTGCCACAGCTCCCCTCCCGCACAGCCATGCAATTGCTCAGGAGGGGAGCCGGCTCAGAGAGGGAGGGTGGCTCAGAGCAGCCCATGCCCCTGAGGCCTCAAAGCAGCAGCGTTGGAAAAAGAGACACAAAACCCAAGGTGTGCGTTAGTCTGGCAGGCTGCCTCTTACCCCTGAGATCTAACCATGTGTTGATTCGCATCTGCCACAACACTGTGTGTGCACATGTGCCTTTCCACCGTGTGCATGCTTCTGTATGCCTCCATAATTGTGTGTGTGCCTGCAAGCTCGTGCATGGGAGGGTATGTATTTGTGTGCGTGCATGCCTACCTCTGTATGTGCATGTGGGCACGTATGTGAGTCTACATGCTTGTGGATATGTAATATCTGTGTGTGCATATGTGATTGTGTGTGTGTTTGTCTCTATGTGCATATGTGTGTGTGCATACGCTTGAATGGCGTGTCTATGCATATGTGTGTGTAGCTGAGAGTGTGCAGAAACGCATGTGTAGGCTCCATCTTTGTGGACATGCACATGAGTGAATGTGTGCATGTGTGCTAGTGTCCGGGACCTGGGATAAAGGGCCCTGACTTTCTCTTGGGGCTGTCCGGCCCCAACAGTTTCTAAGAGGCTGACATGGGTTGGGAGCATTTGCTGGGAGTCTGACAGATTGGAGTAATGAGTGCAAAGGGATTTAAATCCATGCCAAGCACCCAGAATGGTTCTCCAGAGAGTGGACAGTGGTGCCAGTCTGGCATCCAACCTCACGGGTACTTTCACTTCCCACTTGTCCTGTTCTTATCATTAGACCCATCCCCCATCATCCCCTCCCCACCCATCCCCACTGCCATCGCAGCCACCTTCCTGGCCTTTGCATCACTATTTGGGCCCCTCCACACCATTTCCATCCAAGGCTGCTGGAGTGCTATTCTTAAAACTGTCCACTTAATTATATCCTTACTTTACTGAAATCCCCTCATCCCCTAAAACAGCAGTCCCCAGACTTTGGAATTTCATGAACGAGGAAGATAATTTTTAAATAAATGAGGAGGGGAACAGTCAGGGTGTTGCAAACTTTTTTATTTTGCTGAGGACAGGTATTCTAAAAATCTCACACTCCTATTTCATAAGAGAAAGATCATTTGAACCCCACCCCTGTAAGAAGGTCATTATAATCTCTAAATAAGAATAGTCCTTTGAGTTGAATTAATTTAGCTTTCTGAAAACTGCACTGCATCAGCCCCATTCTTCTCCCGTTTTACCGCAGATGAGTGAAAAGCTCATTTGGGATCCTCACTAGGTGAGGACGATGAACACACAGATCAATTCCAAATTGTATGGGAGGCAGCCCCTGGTTCCCTCTCTCTGGCTCCTCTCCCCTCGAACCCGGCACTTAAGGCACATGATGAAACCAGCCCCTCCCCCAACCCAGAACTTGACTGCCTCCAGACTCTTGCTTATGAAGTTCCCTCTGCCAGGCATGCCTGGAATGCCCTTCCCCCCTTTTTGGACTGACAAACTTTTCTCTTCCTTCAAGCTCAGCCCAAATGTGACCTCCTGTGAAACCTTTCCAAGTCCCTCCAAGGATCCCAGCTTGACTTTCATCCTGTCTTCTATAGTCAGGCTAGTTGTTTAAAAGTCTCCCTACCGAGTTCAGCTGTGGGAAGCCATATACTGTCAAGAAGAGTATGGACTTACTTAGGAGTTCAGATCCCAACTCTGCCAATCATATCTGAATGACCTTGTAAATATTTCTTAATCATTCACAGTGTCCACTCCCCATCTATAAAAGCAGAAAAACAATGGCTTGTGGTGAAAACCACCACCACAGTTTATGGACTGAAAGTGCCTATGTCTGATGCATACCAGATACTAAATAAATATCAGCTCCCTTGTTTTCTAGAGCAGAAACCATGCCCTCCACATCCTCATGGGTGATGCTGTGCTCGTATATTTCCCGTGTCCAGGATACAGCAGGCACTCAGCAAACATTTATTGGCCCACTAACTGTCTACCAGAGTGTCTGGCATATGGTAGGTGCCTGATAAAGATTTGTCATTTTCTTACCTCCTTTCTGAGGACAGAAGCCATGACCCTTTTTTTGTGTGTGTAACTCCTATGGTGCCTAGACAGAAGCCATGTCCCTTTTGTTTTTTGTGTAACTCCTATGGTGCCTAGCACAGAGTAGGTACTTAATATATGTTGAAGGAAATTAGTAACAATAATCATAATAATAGTTACCATTACTCACATGGTATGGATGCCACATGTCAAGCATTACGCTAGGAACTTTACACATATTATCTCTTATATTTGAATACATTTAATATGCAAACAATAACAACAACCTCACCACCCTATAAGGTTGGTGTCTCTATTGTCTTTATTTTAAAGCTGAGGAAACAGAGGCTCAGAGAGGTTAAGATCCTTGCCTTTGTGACAAGGCCAGGGAAGCAACAGAGGTAGGTTTTAGAAGAAGAGCCAGCTAGCCGACTTATTTTCGTGGGAAAGCAGCAGAAGATCACAGAGCTGGTGACAAAGGCAAGACTTGAACCCAAGCCTTTCTAGCTCCAAGGTAGTCTCAGAAGCCCATCTGCCTTCCAGCCAGCACACAGTGGTCCCCAGCTGCCTCCTTCAAACCAGAACAGTGGGCTGGGCTGGGTCTGGGTAGCCTCTTACCTTCACTTTCCTGAAGCAAGCCCAAAACACGTCCAACAGAGGCATGGTGGGGTGAGGGGAGCTGGCAGGGCCCAGCAGAGCTCTGCTGGGCACAGGCCTCTCCCTCTCCGGGGACCAGGCTACCCGGGACCAGGGTCTCGGCAAGAGCCAGCCCTAGCCCTGCGCTCCATCAGCCAGCTCAGCTCGGAGAGGGAGGAGGCGGAGAGCAGCGGCCTGAGCTCAGCTCGCCTGCACTCCAGGCGCCTCCTGGAGGGCCCGAGGGAGGGAGGAAGAGAGACTGAGGAGGAGGGACCAGGAGGCGGGTCACTGATTCAAACTCGGCACCGTTAACCAGTTGGCTGGGACTGGACAGCAATGCCAGTTGAAATTCCCCGAACATTACAGTTCCGAAGCTTGGAGCGTCCAGCTCACTGTGGCTCACCCGCCGGTCCCGCCACCTGCACGCTGCCTCCTGCGAATGACACACCAGCCCTTCCTGGGGGCCTCTGGGTAGAAACCAGACTGCACAGGGGCATTGGAAAGAGTGCCAAGGAAAAGGACCCAGGGAGGAGAGCCCTCAACCTGGGCAGGACCCAGGCTGGTGTGGAGACAGTCACAGAAGGGGAAAGTCTGTGGCCTTAGGAAACCTTCTCTGATAGGAGGCTTTGGGCCCTGGGTCCCAGGGTCATTCTCCCACCCTGCTCTAACGTCATGAATCATGAGTCACTCTGGCACTTTGGGGAGACCCCTCCTTACTGGGCCTCAGTTTTCCCAGCTGTACAATGAGAGGCAGGCTCACAGGTTGCTAAGTGTCAAGTTTGTTGTATGGCGCCTGTTTGGAGTTAGGTACAGGGCAAGTCTGGAAGAAAGTCCCTTCTGGACAGTTACTGCTCCTCTCAGAACTAGTGTGCTGCCCCTGGGCATCCATGGGAAGCCAGGGAATGCCCCAAAAAGAATCCCAGCCCTCAAAGGTCATTTCCTCCATCCCCCTGCCTCAGGGCAACACAGCTCTTTTCCAGATCAGATAGCCTGGCTATATATCCTTTTCTGAACATCTTCTAAGGCGATGATGTCTTCCCTTCCTTATCTACTCCCATGCTCAGAACTCTCCACATTCAGTTTAGCCTGGAATCCGATCTTAAACCCTCTGGATGCACTGAAGTCAGCTCTTTCAGTGGAAACAGAGTTAGCATCAGGCACTTCTAGAAGCTTTCTGGGCAGGAAGCCATTAAGAAGCAGTGATCCCCTCTGCCCCCAAGCCTCAGCAGGCAAGGTGCCATGGCTGGTGGCCAGAAGGCTCTCAGGGACCCCATGGCAGAGGGCCGGGCTTGGGTCTCTTGGGGCACATGTCATCACAGTCCCAGAATAACTTACTCCCTCTGGCCTCGCTTCCCTTTCTAAGACTCTAGCTGGTTAGGCAAAGGGCCAAATCCTGGGGCCCTAGAAGATCTTAAGCCTGCTTTGAGCAAGGCTCTGCCTATGTTTGAGGACTTTCCTCATCTGTGGTTTGGTCCAAAGGTTTGTCTTGAGGGTCTGTAAGGATCCCTCCACCTCTGCTTACAACTTACTCTGTGGCCCTCTGTTTCCTCATTTGGACCCTGGGGAGGTTGTGATAACGAATCTCTCACCTTCTCTCTAGCCTCTGGGCCGTCTCAGATGTTTGTTCTTTTGGGCCCTGTCAGAATGATAGTCAGTCAGAGGCAAGGCAAGTGGGTCCTTCCCACCTACCTCCAACTGCACACACGCTTATGAGGGGAAGCACCCTGCCTGGGGCAGGCGAGTAACACAAGGACCAAGAGTGGAGCAGTGTTCCCTCCTTGGAAGCGTATCTCCTCTTCCCCCACAGCCAGATGTTTGAGGATGGAGAGCCATGGAGGCTGCATGGCAGGAACCCAGGCCTCCTAGAATGACCCCCTTCTTTAGATTCAGGCCCCTGGGGGGCGGTGCACCAGCTGTGCCTTTGGACATTCATTCAGGAGGCAATAATGCACAGCATACTGACCTGAGAGACCAGGAGACTTTGGTTGCAGTTCTGGGCCTCTCACGCCAGTTTAGCCTTGAGGATATTAGCATGCATTGGTTAAGCCCACGAACTGTGGAGGTGGACTGCCTGGATTCAAATCCAAGTTCTGTTACCTTCTAACTGGGTGACCTTGGGCTGCCTTAGTTTCCCCACCTGTAAAATGGGGGATAATAATAGTACCTATCTGGTTGGGAGGTTTAAATTAAATGAGTTAGAGCACTTAGTATAGTGCCTGGCATACAGTAAGTTCTCAAGAAATGTTATTCGGTATTATTGAAGAAGCTGAGGCTTTGGAACCAGACAGACTTAGATCTGAATGCTGGTTCTGCTACCTTCTAGCAGTGTGCTCTCAGGAAAGCCACCTCATTTCTGTTTCCTCTGTTTCCTCATCTGTAAATTGTGGGTCCCCCTTTTCCTCACCACAGAGGCCAGACACAAAAGACTGGGAATTCCTTATCCATTCCTCTCCCAGAGACAGAATACTACCATTTTAAATGAGGAGTTTTGGCAGATGAAAGGCAGCTAATCGTCTCTTTGCTACAAAATGCCCCTTGCCTTGGCAGGAATTTCCTCCTGCCCAAGGGAGGGGCCCAGAGATGGTTGGGAAATGGGATGGAGACTAGGGTTCTGTGTGTCACAGGACCATTAACAAGCAGCCAGAGACTGAGGCAGGCCTGAATATGATCTCCAGAAAAGCCATTAGATGCCCCTTGGAGAAGTGAAATTCCTGCTGTTAGAAAGTCTGGTCTCCCAGTCACCAGGGCCTCGGGTGGGAAATACAGACTTCCCAGCTCAGGAACGCAGTGTCCCTGCCCACTGCCACGGTGGCTCTGCCCATAAGTAGGTCAGCTCGGCACCTCCTAGCTCCTGTGGCCCCTACCCCAGCCAGCTTGATAGGCTGAGAGTCAGAGGCAGGGCAGGGGACACGAAATTCCCCAAGGACCAAGCTCTGCTACATTTCCTAGCCAGGCCCAGCAGAGCTCACCTTGGGCCAACCCACTCCACCTCTCTGGAGAGGCCTTCGGTTTCATTTCTAAGTGTGACGGCCGCTCAAGGCCACCACTGGCTTGGCAGGGCCTCACAGGAAGTAGTAGCGACCAAGGACTGAATCCCACGAGCATCTGATTATCAGCAGGGTTGTTGGTCATTATCGGCCCAGCACATGAGCGATTTCCTACATGAAGTAGTAGCTCCAAATGCTCTGACAAAAGGGCTGCTGTCTTGGCCCTCACAGGTCAGAGAGAAGCTGGCAGGGCTAAGCACAGGGTGGAAAATTGGCCAGCAAGGGAGGGGAGGGAAAGGGAGAAGGAGTCACAGATGAGGGTAAGGGGACTGAGAAACAGGGCAGGAGAAAGAAGAAAACAGGCTTGGAACAAGTTGTGGGCCAATGACACAGCGGAGACCTCCTAGGGCTCCAGGATGGCCCATAGACATGACTCAGGGAGACCCTGTGTTAGTGGCAGTGAATGCTTTAGAACTTCTTTGCCAGGCTTGGTGGGTGAATGAAATTCTTTGTCATGGGATAATGGCTTCAGCAAACCTGGATGCCCTGAGAGATGGCAGGACCTGGGCAGGCACTACAGGGTAAGCCTTGCTACACTTGCAGGAAAGCAAGCAGGACGGGCTCTCTGGGGAGCTGAGGCGACAACCAGGAGTGGGGACTCTCAGGGAGGCAGTGGAGGTCTTCAGTCTCATACAGTGTCTTGGGGGAGAGCATGGCAACTGAAAAGGAGTCCACGGGCAGGAAATGCGAAGTACTCTAGGGGACGACTGAAGACGTGGCAGCTGGAGTGGGGTGTCTGTCTGCAGTGGCAGGATTCCAGCAGGGGAAAAAGGGCCAGACTCTAGTCTGTGAGGGGACCAGTAAAGGCAAAGCAGGGCTCAGCTCTCAGGTCACCAAGGATGGAACCAGGGATCAAAGTGGGGACTTGGTCACTGTTACTAGTCAGAGCCCTGTGACTTGAACCAGGATGCAGGGCCAGGGCCAGGCCACAGCAAGGCTCTGATGTTGACTCCAGCAGGTGCGCCTGGGGCTGCCCAGTGCCTGGAGAAATGCCAGAGATGGGGCTCGGCCTACAGCTGGGATCAAAAGGTCTCAGCCTTGCAGGAAGGAGATCAGTAGTGTCCGGGTCCTGGGCAACATTAGATAGTAGACCCCACAGCACCAAGTCTAGCCCAGAAATGTCGGTCTCCTTGAGCTTGGCACCACTCAGCTTGTGCAGCTTGACCCAGAGTCTGCCACAGTGGCCAAAAGGTCTCCCACGAGTCCCAGGCTCAGGGAAAGCAAGAAGCTGTGGTCTTCTTGGTAATTTGGTGAACTCTGAGACCTCGGACAAGCCACCGCTGGGCTTCTGGGCCTTCATTTCCCCATCTACCATGCATCCTTAGGGCTGGAGGAAGAAAAATACATGCAAGGAGAAGAAACCAAAATAAGAGTAATAATAATGAGGAGGAGGAGGATGAAATAAAATAAATAACAATAGAACAATAAGAAAAAAGTATAATGACGAGTTCTAACAAAATAACCACAATCATAGCTAACAATGCATTAAGCACTTACTTTGTGCCAGACACCCCTCCAAATGCTTTTCATGGATTGCTTCCTTAACCCTCACAGAACTCCTGAGTGGTAGGTAGAAATGAGGAAACAGAGGCAGTTCAGTGACGTTTGCCTGAGGCCATATAGTTGGCAAGTGGTGGAGCCAGCTTTTTAATCCTGGCAGGTTGGCACCTGAACCTGCATAAGTAACTCTTATGCTCAGCGGTCTCCCACAAGGAGGCTCATGGGGAGAATAATAATAATAAAAAACAAACCCAGCTCCTCCCTCTAGCCCAGCAGCAGTTAGTAGGTGTGTCTCCACCAGTAGGCATGGCTTGGTTGTCATCCATGTTTATTTGTCAACAATAAACAAGTAAACATGTAATAAAAATTAAATAAAATGCCAGGTAGTGAGAGGGGCTATAAAAATACAACAGGGGAAGAAGATGAAAAATGATAGGGCTGGGAGGGCAGAGAGGCGGTTGTTTGCACTAGGGTGGTCAGGAAAGCAGGGGAGACGTGGGGATAATGGCCCCTTTAAGGGCTGTTGTTGAGGCTCAAAATATAAAGTGGTTAATGACTGTGGAAGCACTTTGGAAATTGTAAAACTGCCCAAAGGGGAGGAGTGGTTCCTACTTATCCTTAGTGCCAGGAGGGTCTGTTCTTTGCCTTTTACTTTTTGTCTTAACAGAGACTCCTTTCTTTCTCCCAGTTCCTGTCTCAGGAGTGTTTCCCTTCCCCTTGCCAGTCCTGTGATGGTTCCTCCCCAGGTGCCTCCGAAGGTCTCTTTTATAAGAAGGATGCTTCCCAAGGAAGGAGGCAGAGCATATAGCAGGGACCTGGGGTGTGCTGCCCATGCACAGGGGAAGTGGCACTCCAGAGCTTCCATCTGGCAGGGTCAGAGAGTCAGGGTGGGAGCAGGGAGGACAGCAGGGGAAGGACCCTCCCTAGATAGCCAGCGTGACTCCCGGGAGTAGAGTAGAAGAGCTTGAAGGCGGGTATGCGGTGGGCTTGCCCTTCCCATGGGCAATGGGAGTCCCCTCGCTAGCCATTAGGAACAGAAGTTCAAGTTTGCCTGTCTTTCCTCTCCCTGCTCCCATCACCCTGGGCTCTGGGCTCATGAACAGTAGTGCTGACCCCTGGTGGCAAGGCCAAACAATGGGTAGAGAGACTAGTTTTCTCCTAAGTTCCTGGAACTCACTAGCAGTGAGCTCCTCAGCTTACAGATGGGGGTGAATCTGTACCCCATTCAGAACGTCAGGCAGTCAGCAATTTTTTGAGCATCAGCCACCGTGGGTTTACCCAAGATGAATTAGACACAATCCTGCACTCAAAGAGCTTGCAATCTAGTCTCAGCAACAGAACAGACATTTCTATTGGAAGGGAAGGAGCCCTAGGCTGAGAGGCGATGCAGGTACCTTGTAGCCCAAGCGCAGTCCCAAGAAGCTGAGTAATCTTGAGCAAACCTCTGCATCACTCCATGCCTTGGTTTCCGCTTCTGAAAATCTGGATGACAATCTGTCTTGCTAGGATTATTTTTAAGATTAAATGATAGGATGGATGTCAAAGTACTGGGGCTCTCTAAAGTGCCATGCAAATTGAAGGGGGTATTTATCCTGGTCTGAACAACTAAGCTGGCTGTAGCTGAGGTTAACTGAGACAAGGGGAGTGCTGTGCTTTTCAACTCATTTACACTTTTTAAAAAAATTAAAATGGAACTCTTTATGAAAGCAGCTTGGCTTTCACAGCAACCTCTACTAAGTTAAATATTTAAATCAAATGCACAATTCACACATGGTTTTTAAATACACAAACAGATACAATTTTGTACTTTTCTCACTGGTCTTCAGCTGTTCTTAATCATGAGGATTAAAGTTAATACATGTGAAATGTTCTTTGTAAATTGGAAAACGTGATGGAAATGTGCTATTACTATCAAGTGTAGGCTCTGTTACATCTCCTAGACTCCTCTAATTTGAAATTAGGCATTCCAGTAGGGCTTAATTGTCTGGCAGCTCAGGTCATTTTGGCATCAAAGGTGAGCGCATCTTGTCATAGTGTTAGGATAGGATGGGTTCCTTGGACCCCAAGCTGCTACCAAGCTGCAGTTGATTGGGTCATAGTGGGGAGGGGGACTGACTGCTTCCCCACAGACAGAGAGGTCCTCAGAAGGAGAAGGATTTTGATGTGGTAGCATAAAGAATATAAGACCTTCAGTTCCCTCCTTGGCATTTGGAGTATAAAGACCAAAGAGTACAGGACCAGCAGGCTTTAGAGACAACACACAGCTTGCTGTGTCCATGTCTGTGCGCAGACTTGTCTCTGTTGGGAAAGGATTGGGGAGAAGTGGAAGGATACAGGTGAAATCTCAGGAGCTCCAAGGCTTCAGGAACTCCTCACTAATCTCTCCTGCTCAATTGTTCTCTCTGCTTGCAACTTCCCCACTTCTGAGAAATTCTTCACCCTCCATTTTTTTTTTTTTAATGAAATCTGCCTAATTCCAAATTAGAGGATTCTAGAGGGAAATGTAACGGAGTCTACATTTGATGGTAATAACACATTTCTGTCATGTTTTCCAATTTACAAACAACATTTCACACTCATTAACTTGTTTAATCTTCACGATTAAGAATAGCTGAAGGCCAGTGAGAAAATAATAGAATTGTATCTGTTCATTTAAAAATTGTGTGTGAGTTTTGCGTTCTTAGATACCTAGTACTACCACTGCCTCTCAAAACATACTTTCTGACCATAGCTTATCAATCCAGAGACAGGTCTACGGATGGTTAGCTGACCTAAGCCTGGACCATCTAATTCTACCCTTTAACTTTTGTAACTGGAGCTTGGGAAAGGGATTCAGTCACTCTCAGGTTATGTGAGGCACAGAGGCCATGTTATCACGTGAAGAGGGCCAGTCTTGTCTTGTGTAGGAGAGACTGAAGATGGCATGCAGAGAGAAGCTGATAAGTGAGATACAGCTAGATTCAGGTCCTGGCAGTGTTCAAGAGCTCGGATCCAGTGGTTCCTGAGGCCCGGCTGTATCCCTGTCTCTCGAGTTTGGTTGTTCAGCCCTACATTACACTTTTTTGGCCTAAAGTTACTTTGAATTGAATTGGTCAATTTCTAACAAAATTCTCTATCCTTGGTTTTTCATCCTCAAACCTTTTATAGGCAGCACTGTCAAAGAGCCCTGAGAGAGAAACCAAGGCAACTCACTTTTTGGTCATTTTCTTATTTGACATGTTTGCTACATTTGACTATTGATTACTTCCTCTCTCTTGAAACACATCTTATGTTGAAGACTCTTCATTTTCCTTAATCTCTTCTTCTGTCTCTGGTTCAGCCCTTCCCCATCTCCTTCAGGAAAACATCTTGCTCTGCCTATTCCACAACCACTGCTTTTCTCTAAAGTTCTATCCTAGGTTCACTCTACTCTCCCTAGATGACCTCACTCATTTTCAAGACATCAACCACAATTGATGTGCTGATGACTCCCAACCTTTGTTTTCAGGCCAGATCTCTCCTTCAGCTTCAGACCCATGTATACAGTTGTCTACTCAACACTGCTTCCTGAATGTGTCACAGGCACCTCAAATGCAACACATCCAACATTGAACTCCTCATTTTGTACTTTCATTTATTCCTCACCTTAATGAATAGCACCCACACATAAAAACCTGGGAATCCTCCAAGCTTCCTCTAATATCCAATCACCATGTTCCATTGTTCCATCAGTTCCACCTGCTCTCTCAGTTTTTCAGTTGTCTTCCTTTACTTAGTGTTAAAGGTAAGGGAGTTATCTGTAGTAAATTAGAATTAGAAATGGTCCCCAAAATGCCTCCTCTTACTGACAAAATTGTAACACTTTGTAATTAGCTATCTGAGTTATTATCATGATTGGTCTACCAAACATACCACATACAACTAATTCTAGAATCTTCTCAGCCTCTCAATTCCTACCATCCTTGGGCTGGATCAGGCCTCATCCTCTACCTGGGGTGGGCAGAAGGGTTCAAAGTCCTCTGATATGGAAGCATATCAGGCCACCATGAGGGGGAGGGAAAGTGTCAGAAGACAGGGCTCTAGACCCCACTCCTGCATCAACAGTCCTGATCAATTAGTTGATTCCTTGATTTATATACTGGGATCCAGGAAAATTTCATGGAATAAAGGGTTCCTACTGCCCAAGAAAAGAGAGAGAGAGAAAGAAGAAAGGAAGGAAGGGAGGGAGAAGAAAGAAAAATGAAAACCATTGAACTAAATATTGTAACAGCTTCCTAACTGGTCTCTCCACCTCCAGTCTCTACCTTTCCAATCTGCTTCCCAATGTTGCTTATAAATTTTTGTTTATGCAATAATGTTTTTAAACATTTTTAAAGGATATATACTACAGAATATGGCTCAGCACCATTGACATTTTGGACTGGATTCTTCTTTGCTGTGGAAGCTGTCCCATGCCTTGTAAGTTGTTTAGCAACATCTCTGCCTCTGTCTGTTAATTGCCAATAGCACTCTCCCAGTTGTGACAACTAAAAAAAAAACATCTGGAGACATTAGCAAATATCCCCTGGGGTGAAAAATCTCCACATGTGGAGGACCACTGCTAAAGAGTAAAAAGTGTGCATGTCCCCCTTCACCTCTTCCAATCCTACTCTCCTCCTCAGAGATGATTCTTAGTATCAGTTGACATCTGTCATTCCAGAACTTTTATATATGCAGTTGACCCTTGAACAACAGGGTTTGAACTGCACAGGTCCACTTATTCACAGATATTTTTCAATAGTAAATATTACAGTACTACATGATCCACAGTTGGTTGAACCATTGGAACAGTGTATATGGAGGAACCGTGTATACTGAAGAATCACAAATATGGAAGACCAACTATAAATTATACTTAGAGTTTCGACCGCATGAGGGTCGGTGCCCCTAACCCCAGCTCCCACGTTGTTCAAACTGTTATCGAACCAATCTTGGATCTGCTCGCCTGCACCCAGTAAAGCCAATCTACTGATACCAGGTTGTGGTGAAGGAAAGTGCAGCATTTATTGCAGGGCACCAAGCAAGGAGTCCAGGCAGCTAGTGCTCAAAAGACCTGAACTCTCTGATGGCCTTCAGGGAAAGGTTTTTCAAGACAGGGTGAGAGAGGGTGATTGTGGGGTGCATGGTCAGCTCATGGACCTTCTTCTGATTGGTTGGTGGTGAGGTAATTGGGAGTCAACATCATCAACCTTCTGGTTCCATTCGGTCTGGGGTCTACATATTGGTGGGCAGCATACAGTTAACTTCTTCTACTTGTTGGGACTTTCAGTATCTATAAAATAGTTCATAGGATATGGCTAAGAATGTTATCTATCATCTTTGAGGAGTAACTAAAGGTCCTTGACTTTGTTTAATGGCTAAACTATTATTATTTTGTCTTGCTTGACTGTTTTCCTTTCTGCATTTTTTTTACTTCTCTGATTAAATTTATTCCTTGGAACTTGGGGAAGGCCTAGGTGGCTAAAGTTTTACTACAGACAAGAGGTAGGCAGAGGATATTTGGGGGAGGGGGGTTGTTGTCCTGGGAAGGCCCCATAAGGTCCTGCTCAGTTACAAAAGCTCAACTGTACTTGCATACATATATATAAACATAGCAATGTGATCTTTCAAAAATGCAGATCTGATTATTAGTTCTCTGATCCAGTTTCTCCCAAATAGTTTGTAGAAGAAAATGTAAAATTCTTAGCCGGACATATAAGACTTTCAGAACCTGGTTTCTTCAGGCTCTTTTCCTGTCACCTCTCCCTGTGGAAGAGCCTCCCACTATAAAGTCTGAAAACTCCATATACTCACCTTCCCTCCCTCCCTTGCATTTAGGACATGGGCAGGGGACTGGAAGGGGTGTCTGATGGGTAGCTTCAGGGAAAAGTTTTCCTGCCTACTAAAAGGACACAAGTGGAATGAAGTGGTCCTCCTGTTCTTCACTGGATGTAGCTATGCCTGCATGTGACAAAATAACCATCTTGCAATCCAGAAGAGAGACATTGTTGACAAAGCAAGGATGATAGAGAAGAAGGATAAGAAAGCCTCTGGGTCCTTGATGACAACATTGAACCACTGAACTTACCTGGGAACCACCTTTGGACTTTTTGTCATGTGAGATAATAAACCAACTATTGTTCATGTGTTCATGATACTTTTAGTTGGATATTCACTTACAATGGAAAGCATCCTAACTAATACACACCATACTCAACAATTTATAGTTGCCAGGACACACTAGTACGTGCCTTTGTGCATGCTGGTTCCTCTGCCTGGAATGCATTCTCCTGTATGTGCATAACAAATACTCATATATCAAATCCCATCTTAAGTGTCACCCTCTTCACTATGAAGCCTTTCTAACCAGCCACTTATACCCAGAAGTGGTGAACATCCCTCCTTCATGAATCTATTTAACCTTGCTCATATTTTATTATAAAATGTATCACACTGAATTGCAATTTATTTATGTCTCTCTCCCATTAGACTGAGATCCTTGAGGGATGAGATTATATCTGATTCCTTTCTAAATAAATATGCTCATCACAAGACTAGGCATAGAGCAAGGGACTTAGTAAATGTTTACTTAGTAGATACATGGTTAGATGAATTAGTGAATGAATGAAGAAACAAGTGAACTAACCAGGGAGGGGGGAATGGGGGATGGTAAATAGTCCATTTCTCTGAATTCCTTGCTTCAGCCCATGCTGGTTGGGACCCTCAAAAATCAGGATAGGGGAGGGGTCTATGGATAGGAGAGGTCCTCACAGGACCTCTGTCTGTTCATTCTGCAACTCTGCCACCACTTCCCTGACCAGAGTAGGTCACTATCCCTTTTATTCTCACTACCAGGCTCTGACTTTTAGTTGAAGTAGAGGGGCATAGCAGTCAGCCCCTTGTTCCAGAAGAAGTAATCATCTCAAGGCACATGATTCCAGTGAGGTCATCTAGCCACTTGTTCCTCAAAGTGCCCAGGAATGTGTTAGAAATGCAGAGTCTCAGTCTCCACCCTTGACATTTGAATCAGAATCTGCATTTTAACAAGGTCCCCAAGTGATTCTTATGCACACTTAAGTTTGAGGAACATGGCAGTCCATCTCTCCATGGAAGGAACATGGCATTTGCTCAAATGCAAGCAAGTAGGACTTCTCGTATTCACCAAGACCTCTGTGGAAAACCATTCCATAACTTGTCTTCATCACAATCTTAAGATGTCTTTTCAACTTATCTGTTCAAGGTGTTCTTCATAGCCCATCTACCGCCATGGTTTGCCATGCTCCAACCTGGCACCGTTAGGAACTGCCTGATAACTGCAGGGCCCAAAGGAGCACACATGCCTAGCAATCGCTATTTACATGTATCTGAACAAGCTGCCCTGGAAAGGAGTGAGCACTGGCTGAGGCATGACTCTCCAGGTCCAGGGAAGGAGAGTCTTCTAGGTTTTTCTAAGAGGATTGGCCTTCTAGAAATCCTGGGTAATAATAACAATAACCATCAGATAGTGATACTCTAAATATTCCACAACTGCTGTGGCCCAAGCTCTGACCAATCAGAATGGACCCCATACCAGTGTGAACTCACAGAATATCAGACTTGACCATGAGTGATATTTGTGGAGTAGTGAACACTGTCCTAACCCCTTTCACATATCTTCTGTTGCTTGATCTTTACAACATCCCACAAGGCAGAAGATATCTATGTTTTCTGACAAGTAAAGTAAGGCTCAGAAAGGTTATGCGACTTGCTTAAAATCACAACAGCTGAAAAATGGTGGAGCCAGAATTTGAATCCATTTGTCTGCCCCTCAATTCTTTCTTTCCCCCACCATGCCATAATTCTTCCTCCCTTCCTTGCCTGCACACATATACCTCATTCTTCTAAGGTACTTGCTCAGTTTCAAGGACAGGGCATTCACATGGTGCCTAATTGGGGGAGCTGGAGAAGGGGACAGGTAGGGCAGAAATGTCTCCTCATATCACATACCAAATGGAAGAACTGGAATATACTCTTGAGAGGAAAGAGGCTGAGCATGGTCCGTAGAACCAGAAAGGACTTAAACTCTTTTAGTGAGTCTCACCAGTGGTTTTACATCTGCGGAGCATTGAAGACTGGGCTGACTTTTGAGAGAATTGAAATTGCTTCATTCTGTGATCCTAAATTTTATATTCACTGTATTCCCTAAAGCATACCTTAATAAATATTTTATGACCAGAAAAATTTAAAAAATCATTTAGTTTAACATCTTTTCCTGTCACTCCCATTTTATAAATAAGAAAACAGTGACCCAGAGAGAACTGACCTGGCTGACAGCGCAGGTTAATGACAGAGCTAGGGCTTAAATCCAGGTCTCCTTATGGATTCGAGTCACGGCTCGCTCTATAATTCCATTCTGATCTCCTAGACATTAATTTCGCATAACAAAACAGGAGACTCCATCTATGCCATAAGAAGCACTTTTAAAAGGAGTCTCGCTCATTGCTCAGCGTTAATTGGAAAGGAATATTGCTGAAAAGGTCCTGGTAGGAGAATAAAAAGAAAGAGAAACACACTTCACAAAGCCTTCCACTTTCTAACCTTTTGGAATTTTAAATCCATTTGATCCTGCCTCATTTTTATTCCTCATCTGGAATTTTCCAAAAGGGCATTTCACATTGTAGTCAATTATGTTACTTTTAATGCCACCTTGTATAACAATCAGACAATTCCATTTTCCTTACCCGTGGAGAAATGCTTACTTTTGGACAGTTTGCAGCTTTCTTCCTTGAATTGTTTTCCATTCCACCTTTTCTATCCTCCTTTCCTCCCCAGCATGTAAGAGCCAGAACCAGGGCTGATCAAGGGAAGAGAGAGGAAAGGAGGAAAGATACAGACCCACAGCCCCAGCCTGGAGCCTTCTCATAGACCCAAGCCCCCTAATCTACGCCATAGGATAAAAATTCTCATATGGAGAGAGCAGCAGGGGCTCACAGGCATCTCCAGAAAACCGTACAGTATCAATCTCCCTCTGGCTCTGGAGCCTGGAATCAGGTTCGTATGGCCTTGGAAATAATATCTGAACTCTGCCACTCACATTCAACTCTCTGAACTTCCATTTCATCATGTATAAAATAAGAGTAAAAATGTGCATGGGGCTGTCATGTTGAGACATGGCAATAGCACGTGTGAAAAGTATGTGGTGAATAGTATAAAGGAGTCACACTTCTATGAGATGTGTCACATCTCTTGGTGTATATGTGTCTCTGCTGGCAGGGAAGTGGGATGGAACTGGGTCAGGTTTAACTGAATCTCTTAGCCCTGCTCCAGGCTGACATACAAAAGGAGCAGTACCCTGAAACCTCACCTTACTGGGCTCACTGCTGCCCCTAGGGGACCACTCCTAGTCCTCTGAACCAGCCTTCCTGGAGGCTACATTTATATTTGGAGGGATGGAGGAGGGAGGGGGAGTCTGGCTATGAATCCCAGGACCCATTCTGAAACAAACACATACTGGAAAAATGGAGAGAGGCTTTCCCTTGGCTAGGTTGAGGGCAAATGACTTGTGTGAACTCTTTTAGATCTCTCTGCAGGCTTCTTGTTCCAGGAATTCCCTACTACCATTCTCCTTTCCCCCAGGTAGGCAGGAAGGAAATAGCACAACAGACAACTATATAGAACAAAGGAGAAATTATCTAAATATTATCAGTATGTCCATGTAAAAGTTAAACTACAGATGGCAAAGTTGGGAAGAAATCTGAAGTAAAAGGTAAGGGAGGATTTTTTTTTAACAACTTTAATGGAGTATAATTGCTTTACAATGCTGTGTTAGTTTCTGCTTTATAACAAAGTGAATCAGTTATACATAAACATATGTTCCCATATCGCTTCACTCTTGCATCTCCCTCCCTCCCACCCTCCCTACCCCACCCTTCTAGATGGTCACAAAGCACCGAGCTGATCTCCCTGTGCTATGCGGCTGCTTCCCACTAGCTATCTATTTTACATTTGGTAGTGTGTATATGTCCATGCCACTCTCTCACTTTGTCCCAGCTTACCCTTCCCCCTCCCTGTATCCTCAAGTTCATTCTCCAGTAAGTCTGCATCTTTATTCTCGTCTTGCCCTTAGGTTCTTCTGACAATTTTCTTTTCTTTTCTTTTCTTTTTTGTTTTAGATTCCATATATATGTGTTATCATACGGTATTTGTTTTTCTCTTTCTGACTTACTTCACTCTGTATGAGAGTCTCTAAGTCCATCCACCTCACTACAAATAACTAAGTTTTGATCTTTTTAATGGCTGAGTAACATTCCATTGTATATATATGCCACTTCTTCTTTACCCATTCATCTGTTGATGGACACTTAGGTTGCTTCTATGTCCTGGCTATTGTAAATAGAGCTCCAATGAACATTTTGGTACATGACCCTTTTTGAATTATGGTTTTCTCAGAGTATATGACCAGTGGTGGGATTGCTGGGTCATATGGTAGTTCTATTTTTAGTTTTTTAAGGAAGCTCCATACTGTTCTCCATAGTGGCTGTATCAATTTACACTCACACCAACAGTGTAAGAAGGTACCATTTTCTCCACACCCTCTCCAGCATTTACTGTTTGTAGGTTTTTTGATGATGGCCATTCTGAGCGGTGTGAGATGATATCTCCTTGTTGCTTTGATTTTAACTTCTCTAATGATTAATGATGTTGAGCATTCTTTCATGGGTTTGTTGGGCAATCTGTATATCTTCTTTGGAGAAATGTCTATTTAGGTCTTCTGCCCATATTTGGATTGGGTTGTTTGTTTTTTGAAATTGAGCTGCATGTGTTGCTTGTATTTTTTGTAGATTAATCCTGTGTCAGTTTATTCATTGGCAAATATTTTCTCGCATTCTGAGGGTTATCTTCTCGTCTTCTTTATGGTTTCCTTTGCTGTGCAAAAGCTTTTAAGTTTCCTTAGGTCCTATTTGTTTATTTCTGTTTTTATTTCCATTTCTCTAGGATGTGGGTCAAAAAGGATCTTGCTGTGATTTATGTCATAGAGTGTTCTGCCTATGTTTTCCTCTAAGAGTTTGATGGTGTCTGGCCTTACATTTAGGTCTTTAACCCATTTTGAGTTTATTTTTGTGTATGGTGTTAGGGAGTGTGCTAATTTCATTCTTTTACATGTAGCTATCCAGCTTTTCCAGCAACACTTATTGAAGAGGCTGCCTTTTCTCCACTGCATATTCTTGCCTCCTTTATCAAAGATAAGGTGACCATATGTGCGTGGGTTTATCTTTGAGCTTTCTATCCTGTTCCATTGATCTATCTTTCTGTTTTTGTGCCAGTACCATACTGTCTTGATTACTGTAGCTTTGTAGTATAGTCTGAAGTCAGGGAGCCTGATTCCTCCAGCTCAGTCTTTCTCAACATTGCTTTTGCCATTTGGGGTCTTTTGTGTTTCCATACAAATTGTGAAATTTTTCGTTCTAGTTCTGTGAAAAATGCCAGTAGTAGTTTGATAGGGATTGCATTGACTATGTAGATAGCTTTGGGTAGTAGAGTCATTTTCAGAATGTGGATTCTTCCAATCCAAGAACATGGTATATCTCTCCATCTATTTGTATCATCTTTAATTTCTTTCATCTTTGTCATAATTTCCTGCATACAGGTCTTTTGTCTCCTCAGGTAGGTTTATTCCTAGATATTTTATTCTTTTTGTTACAATGGTAAATGGGAGGGTTTTCTTCATTTCACTTTCAGATTTTTCATCATTACTATATAGGAATGACAGAAATTTCTGTGCATTAATTTTATATCCTGCTACTTTACCAAATTCATTGATTAGCTCTTGTAGATTTCTGGTAGCATCTTTAGGATTCTCTATGTATAGTATCATGTCATCTGCAAACAGTGACAGCTTTGCTTCTTCTTTTCCGATTTCATTTCCTTTTATTTCCCTTTCTTCTCTGTTTGCTGTGGCTAAAACTTCCAAAACTATGTTCAATAATAGTGGTGAGTGTGGGCAACCTTGTCTTGTTCCTGATCTTAGTGGAAATGCTTTCAGTTTTTCACCATTGAGGACAATGTTGGCTGTGGGTTTGTCATATATGGCCTTTATTATGTTGAGGAAAGTTCCCTCTATGCCTAATTTCTGGAGGGATTTTATCATAAATGGGTGTCAAATATTGTTGAAAGCTTTCTCTGCATCTATTGAGATGATCGAATGATTTTTCTCCTTCAGTTTGTTAATATGGTGTATCACGTTGATTGGTTTGAATATATTAAAGAATCCTTGCATTCCTGGGATAAACCGCACTTGATCATAGTGTATGATCATTTTAATGTGCTGTTGGGTTCTGTTTGCTAGTGTTTTGTTGAGGATTTTTGCATCTATGTTCATCCGTGATAATGGCCTTTAGTTTTCTTTCTTTGTGACATCTTTGTCTGGTGTTGGTGTCAGAGTGATGGTGGCCTTGTAGAATGAGTTTGGGAGTGTTCCTCCCTCTGCTATATTTTGGAAGTTTTAGAAGGATAGGTCTTAGCTCTTCTCTAAATGTTTGATAGAATTCGCCTGTGAAGCCATCTGGTCCTGGGCTTTTGTTTGTTGGAAGATTTTTAATCACAGTTTCAATTTCAGTGCTTGTGATTGGTCTGTTCATATTTACTATTTGTTCCTGGTTCAGTCTCAGAAGGTTGTGCCTTTCTAAGAATTTGTCCATTTCTTCCAGGTTGTCCATCTAATTGGGATAGCATTGCTTGTAGTAGTCTCTCATGATCCTTTGTATTTCTGCACTGTCAGTTGTTACTTCTCCTTTTTCATTTTTAATTCTATTGATTTGAGTCTTCTCCCTTTTTTTCTTCATAAGTCTGGCTAATGGTTTTTCAATTTTGTTTATCTTCTCAAAGAGCCAGCTTTTAGTTTTATTGATCTTTGTTCTCATTTCCTTCATTACTTTTTCATTTATTTCTGACTGGATCTTTACGATTTCTTTCCTTCTGCTAACTTTGGGGTTTTTTGTTCTTGTTTCTCTGTTTGCTTTAGGTATAAGGTTAGGTTGTTTATTTGAGGAGTTTCTTGTTTCTTAAGGTAGGATTGTATTGCTATAAACTTCCCTCTTAGAACTGCTTTTGCTGCATCCCATAGGTTTTGAGTTGTTGTGTTTTCATTGTCATTTGCTTCTAGGTATTTTTTGATTTCCTCTTTGATTTCTTCAGTGATATCTTGGTTATTAAGTAGTTTGTTGTTTGGCTTCCACGTGTTTGTATATCTTACAGATTTTTTCCTGTAATTGACATCTAGTCTCATAGTGTTGTGGTCGGAAAAGATACTTGATACAATTTCAATTTTCTTAAATTTACCAAGGCTTGATTTGTGACCCAAGATATGATCTATCCTGGAGAATGTTCCATGAGCACTTGAGAAGACTGTGTATTCTGTTGTTTTGGGATGGAATATCCCATAAATATCAATTAAGTCCATCTTGTTTAATGTATCATTTAAAGCTTGTGTTTCCTTATTTATTTTCATTTTGGATGATCTGTCCATTAGTGAAAGTGGGGTGTTAAAGTCCCCTACTATGAATGTGTTACTGTCGATTTCCCCTTTTATGGCTGTTTGTATTTGCCTTATGTATTGAGGTGCTCCTATGTTGGGTGCATAAATATTTACAATTGTTATATCTTCTTCTTGGATTGATCCCTTGATCATTATGTAGTGTTCTTCTTTGTCTCTTGTATTACTCTTTGTTTTAAGGTCTATTTTGTCTGATATGAGAATTGCTACTTCAGCTTTCTTTTGGTTTCCATTTGTATGGAATATCTTTTTCCATCTACTCACTTTCAGTCTGTGTGTGTCCCTAGGTCTGAAGTGGGCCTCTTGTAGACAGCATATATATGGGTCTTGTTTTTGTATCCATTCAGCCAGTCTACATCTTCTGGTGGGAGCATTTAATCCATTTACATTTAAGGTAATTATCGATATGTATGTTCCTAATCCCATTTTCTTAATTGTTTTAGATTTGTTATTGCAGGTATTTTACTTCTCTTGTGTTTCCTGCCTAGAGAAGTTCTTTTAGCATTTGTTGTAAAGGCTGGTTTGGTGGTGCTGAATTCTCTTAACTTTTGCTTGTCTGTAAAGCTTTTAATTTCTCCATCAAATCTGAATGACATCCTTGCTGGGTAGAGTAATCTTGGTTGTAGGCTTTTCTCTTTCATCACTTTAAATATGTCCTGCTACTCCATTCTGGCTGCAGAGTTTCTGCTGATTGATCAGCTGCTAATCTTATGGGGATTCCCTTGTATGTTATTTGCTTCTTCTCCCTTGCTGCTTTTAGTATTTGTTTTTTGTATTTAATTTTTGATAGTTTGATAAATATGTGTCTTGGTGTCTTTCTCCTTGGATTTATCCTGTATGGGACTCTCTGTGCTTCCTGGACTTGATTAACTATTTCCTTTCCCATATTATGGAAGTTTTCAACTATAATCTCTTCGTATATTTTCTCAGTCCCTTTCTTTTTCTCTTCTTCTTCTGGGACCCCTATAATTTGAATGTTGGTGCGTTATTGTTGTCCCAGTGGTCTGTGAGACTGTCCTCAATTCTTTTCATTCCTTTTTCTTTATTCTGCTCTGCAGTAGTTATTTCCACTATTTCATCTTCCAGGTCACTTATCCATTCTTCTGCCTCATTCTGCTATTGATCCCTTCTAGAGAATTTTTAATTTCATTTATTGCGTTATCCATCTCTGTTTGTTTGCTCTTTACTTCTAGGTCCTTGTTAAATGTTTCTTCTATTTTCTCCATTCTATTTCCAAGATTTTGGATCATCTTTACTATCATTATTCTGAATTCTTTTTCAGGTAGACTGCCTATTTCCTCTTCATTTGTTAGATCTGGAGGGTTTTTGCCTTGCTCCTTCATCTGCTGTGTGTTTCTCTGTCTTCTCATTTTGCTTAAGTTACTGTGTTTGGGGTCTCCTTTTTGTAGGCTTCAGGTTCGTAGTTTCCATTGTTTTTGGTGTCTGTCCCCAGTGGCTAAGGTTATTTCAGTGGGTCGTGTAGGCTTCCTGGTGGAGGGGACTAGGGCCTGTATTCTGGTGGATGAGGCCGTATCTTGTCTTTCTGGTGGGCAGTTCCATGTCTGGTGGTGTGTTTTGAGGTGTCTGTGGCCTTATTCTGATTTTAGGCAGCCTCTCTGCTAATGGATGGGGTTGTGTTCCTGTCTTGCTAGTTGTTTGGCATAGTGTTTCCTGTACTGTAGCTTGCTGGTCATCGAGTGGAGCTGGGTCTTGGCATTGAGATTGAGATCTCTGGGAGATATTCACCGTTTGATATTATGTGGAGCTGGGAGGTCTCTTGTGGACCAGTGTACTGAACTTGGTTCTCCCACCTCAGTTGCACAGCCCTGATGCCTGGCTGGAGCATCAAGAGCCTGTCCTCCACACGGCTCAGAATAAAAGGGAGAAAAGGAGGAAAGAAAGAAAGAAAGAAGAAGATAAAATAAAATAAAGTAAAATAAAATTATTAAAATAAAAAAAATTATTATTAAGAAAAAATTCTTTTAAGTAATTTTAAAAATGGACAGACAGAACCCTAGGACAAATGGTAAAAGCGAAGCTATACAGACAATGTCACACACAGATGTATACACATACACACTCACAAAAAGGGAAAAAGGGAAAAAATATATATATTGTTGCTCTCAAAGTCCACCTCCTCAGTTTGGGATGATTCGTTGTCTATTCAGGTATTCTACAGATGCAGGGTACATCAAGTTGATTGTGGAGATTTAATCCGCTCCTCCTGAGGCTGCTGGGAGAAATTTCCCTTTCTCTTCTTTTATCTCACAGCTCCTGGGTTTCAGCTTTGGATTTGGACCCGCCTCTGCCTGTAGGTCGCCTGAGAGCATCTGTTCTTCGCTCAGACAGGACGGGGTTAAAGGAGCAGCTGCTTCGTGGGCTCTGGCTCACTCAGCCCTGGGGGAGGGAGGGGTATGGTTGCGGGGTGAGCCTGCGGTGGCAGGGGCTTACATGACGTTGCACCATTCTGAGGTGCACCGTGCATTCTCCCAGGGAAGTTGTTCCTGGATCACGGGACACTGGTAGTGGCGGGCTGCACAGGCTCCTGGGAGGGGTGGTGTGGATAGTGACCTGTGCTTGCACACAGGCTTCTTGGTGGCTGCAGCAGCAGCCTTAGCATCTCATGCTCATTTCTGGTGTCCGCACTGATAGCCATGGCTCACGCCCCTCTCTGGAGCTCCTTTATACGGCACTCTTAATCCCTCTCCTCATGCACCAGGAAACAAAGAGGCAAGAAAAATTCTCTTGTCTCTTCGGCACCTCCAGACTTTTTCCCAGACTCCCTCCCGGCCAGCTGCAGTGCAGTAGCCCCCTTCAGGCTGTGTTGACGCAGCCAACAACAGTCCTCTCCCTGGGATCCGACCGAAGCCAGAGCCTCAGCTCCCAGCCCCCGCCCATCCCTGCGGGTGAGCAGAGAAGCCTCTCAGGCTGGTGAGTGCTGGTTGGCACTGATCCTCTGTGCAAGAATCCCTCTGCTTTTCCCTCCACACCCCTGTTGCTGTGCTCTCCTCTGTGGCTCCGAATCTCCCCACCCCTATGCCACCAGCAGTCTCCGCCTGCGAAGGGGTTTCTAGTGTGTGGAAACCTTTCCTCCTTCACAGCTCCCTCCCACTGGTTCAGGTCCCGTCCCTATTCTTTGTCTCTGTTTCTTCTCTTTTCTTTTACCCTACCCAGGTATGTGGGGAGTTTCTTGCCTTTTGGGAGGACTGAGGTCTTCTGCCAGCATTCAGTAGGTGTTCTGTAGGGGTTGTTCCACATGTAGATGTATTTCTGATGTTTTTGTGGGGAGGAAGGTGATCTCCGCATCTTACTCTTCTGCCATCTTGAAGCTCCCCTCTGTCGCATTATTTTTTTCCTTTTTTTTTTGCGGTATGCGGGCCTCTCACTGTTGTGGCCTCTCCCGTTGCGGAGCACAGGCTCTGGACGCGCAGGCTCAGCGGCCATGGCTCATGGGCCTAGCTGCTCCATGGCATGTGAGATCTTCCTGGACCAGGGCACGAACCCGTGTCCCCTGCATCGGCAGGCGGACTCGCAACCACTTTGCCACCAGGGAAGCTCCCCGTCTGTCACATTTTAACTTGCCCTATTGCCATACCCACTTCCTAGTTCCACAGTAGCGTGAAAACCAACAGCCTATTATCACAGTGAAACCAGAAGCCTGGCAGCCAATGGAAGGGGCAGAACAGAGTTGGAGCTCTAGTCTCTACAGGAGTAACATTTTTGTATACTATTAAAGTTAAGTAGATATTAACCTGTAATACATTGTTTTAAGGTAAGATGGAACTATAATCCCCAGGGGAAAAAAGTAAGAAAATAGCCCAAAACTATAGTAAAAGTGATTACAAAGGAATTAAAATAGTACACTGAAATATATATATTTAATATAAAAGAAGACAGTAATGGAAGACTAGATCCACAAAAACACACACAAGACACATAAGAAAAAAATTGCAAAATGACAGATGTAAATCCTACCTTATCCATACTTACATTGAATGCAAATGATTAAAACACTTCAATCAAAGGCAGAGATTACAGAATGGATAAAGAGAAAAATAATGCAACTATGTGCTGTTTATAAGAGATATATTCTTTGTCCAAAAACACAAATAAGTTGAGAGTAAAGTGATGAAAAAGATACACCATACAAAGAGCAAGCAAAAGAGAGCTGGAGTGGCTATGTTAATATCAAACAAACTAGAGGAGAGAAAAATTGTTACTAAAGACAAATATTTTATAATGATAAAAAAAGTTAATCTATCAAGAAGATATAATTATTATAAACATATATGCACTAAAAATGATGTCCCAAAAATACATGAAGCAAAAACTGATAGAATTGAAGAAATAGACATTTCAACAATACCTGTTGGAGATTTCAATGATCCACTTGCAATTCCATATAGAACAACTAGAAAGAAGAGCAACAAGACCGTAGAAGACTTGAATAATACTATATGCCAGCTATACATCTTACAGAACACTCCATAGAGCAACAGAAGAATACAGGTTTATCTCAAGTGCACATGGAACATTCACCAGGATAGATCATAATGTTATGGTATAAAAAGTCTCAATAAATTTAAAAGTATAGAAATCATACATAGCATATTCTATAACCACAATAGAATGAAATTTACAGAAAGAACTTTGGGAAACACATAAATATGTGCAAATTAAGTAACATGGTTCCAAATAACCAATGTACCAAAGAATAAATCATAAGAGAAATGAGAAAAAATCTTTGAGATGCATGAAAAAAAAAGGACAAAACCTATAAGATATCCTCTCTGGGGTTTCTTTTACAAGGACACTAATAGCATTATTGAGGGCTCCACCCTCATGATCTAATCACCTCCCAAAGGTCCCACATGCTAAATACCATCACACTGACAGTTAGGATTTCAACATATACATTTTGAGAGGACAGAAATATTCAGTCTATAGCACAAAATGAAGCTAAAGCAGTGCTTAGAGGGAAATTTTTAGCTATACAAATCTATATTAAAAAAAATAAAGAACGCAAATCAATAAACTAAATTTCCACCTTAGGAAACTGGAGAAAGAAGAGCAAACTAATCCCTGCCCAACAGAGGAAGAAAATAATAAAGATTAGATAGGAAATAAATGTTATAGAGAATAGAAAAACAATAGAAAAATATCAGTAAATCCTAAAGTTGGTCCTTTACAAACACCAAAAGTATTGACAGACATTTTACTAGACAGACGAGAGAGAGAGAGAGAGAGAGAGAGAGAAACTAAAATTATTCAAATCCGACATGAAAGAGGGGACGTTACTACCAGTGTTACACAAATAAAAAGGATTATAAGGGAATACTATGAACAACTGTATGCCCAAAAAATACATAACTTAGATGAAATAGACAAATTCCTACAAAGACACAAACTACCAAAAACAACTGAAGAATAAATAGAAAATCTGAACAGAACTATAAGAAAGTGAGTTAGTAATGAAAAAAAAAACCTGGCTATGGATGGAATTTTGTCTTCTCAAAATTCATATGTTGAAGCCCTAACCTCCAGTGTAACTATATTTGGAGATAGGCTTCTTAGGAGGTAATTAAGTTCAAATGAGGTCATAAGAGAAGGGTCATAATCTGATGGGTTTGGTAGCTTTATAAGAAGAGAAAGAGAGAGTGAGAACTCTCTCTCTCTCTCTCTCTCTCTCTCTCTCTCTCTCTCTCTCTCTATTTCTCATATTCCCCATAAACACACACACACACACACACACACACACACACACACACACACACTGAGGAAAGGCCATTTGAGCACTTAGCAAGAAGGTGGCCATCTATATGCCAGGAAGAGAACTCTCACCAGAACCTCACCATGTTGGCACCCTGACCTCAGACTTCCAATTTCCAGAAGCATAAGAAAATTAATTTCTGTTGCTTAAACCAGTCTACAGTATTTTGTCATAGCAGCCCAAGCAGATTAAGACATGAAGACACATCATAGTTAAACTTCTGAAAATTAAAGACAAAGAAAAATCTTGGTAGCAGGGGGAGAGAAATGACACCTTACCTGTAAAAGGAAAATGATTGGAATGGCAACAGATTTCTCATTAGAAATCTTGGAAACCAGAATTAAGTGGGGTAACATTTTTCAAGTGTTGAAGGAAAAGTACTGGCAAACATAAATTCTATCTGCAGCAAAACTATCCTTCAGGAATGAAGGGGAAATTAAGATAGTCTCAGATTATGGAAAACTAAGAGAATATTCACCAGGAAACTTACCCTTAAAGAATTGCTAGAGACAGTTTTCTAAACAAAAAGGATATGATAAATGAAGAAATCTTGGAATATCAGGAAGGAAGATAGAAGAAATGGGAAAGTGAAAATATGGATATATATGATAGAATTTTCTTTTCCTCTTGTGTTTTCTAATGTGTGATTGATGGTTGAATTGTGTTTAATGACTGAATGTTTCATGATTTAATGATTTGGTGAGGTTCTCAATATATGTAAGGAAATATTTAAGACAAGTATAATATAAATGAGGGAGGGTAAAGAGATTTAAAGGGACTTCATTATAATTGGTATAATGTCAACACCAAAAGCCTGTGCTAACTTAAATATATACAGTGTAATATACAGAGCCAGCACTAAAAATGTCTATACAAAAGTATACATTCAAAAACACTAAAGATAAATGGAATTCTAGAAAATATTACTTAATGATTAAGAAGCCAAGAAAAATAAAACACTATAATAAAAAACAGGGGAAGCAAACAAAATAAAAAATAAAATAAAATAGTAAAATTTAAAAAATAGTACTGAGAGACCTTCAATATGGTGGAGGAGTAAGACGTGGAGATTGCCTTTCTCCCCACAAATACATCAAAAATACATCTACACGTGGAACAACCCCTACAAAACACCTACTGAATTCTGTCAGAAGACCTCAGAAACTCTCAAGACTTCCCAGAGTCTGAGCTGGCCCCACAGAGCCAACAGCAGGTCCAGAGACCTACCTAGAAGTATCGGAGGACTTCCTGGGTAGGCAAGGATTGGCTGTGGCTCACTGTGGGGGCAAGGACACTGACAGCAGAGGTAACAGGAAAATATTATTATTATTACTACTTTTTAAAAATTTTGTTCTGTTCTTTTTTTATTATGCTTTTAATTTTTTATTTACTTTTTCTTTTCTTTTTTATGCTTTTATGTTTAATATATTTTTATTTTATTTTCTTCTTATTTCTACTGGACTTTTTTGTTATATTGTTTTTTCCTTGTTTTTGTTTTTTTCTTTGTTTTGCTTTGCTTTTATCTTATTTTTAACTATATTCTATATTTTTTCTATTTTTACTTTTGTCATTTTGTATTTTTTCTTTTGTTTTCATCTTTCTTTTGTCTTTACATGTTTTTGTTGATCATTTTTGTGTGTTTGTTTTATGCTTTCTGTTTGCCTTTTTTCTAGTTTGCTTCTGCATTTGATTTGGTTTTGGTTTTATGTTTTTGTTAGTGTAGTTTTTAGTGTTAGTTTTATTTTGGGGGGTTGTTTATTGGTTTTGTTGCCCTCCTCTTTTTTGTTTTCTCTTCTTTTTTCTTTCTGTGAGTGTGTGTGTTTCTCTGTGTGATTTGTCTGTTTAGTTTTGCTTTTACCATTCGTCTTGGGGATGTGTCTGTTCGTTTTTCTTGTTGTTTCTCTTTTTTTCTTCCTTTTCTTCCATGCTGGGAGGCTTGCAGGGTCTTGGTTCTCCAGCTGGGGGTCAGCCCTGAGTCTCCAAGGTGGGAGAACTGAGTCCAGAACATTGGACCACCAGAAAACTCCCAGCCCCACAGAATATTAATTGGCAAGAGCTCTGCCAGAGGTCCCCGTCTCAACACTAAGACCCTCCTCCACCCAATGACCAACAAGTTCTAGTTCTGACACCTCACACCAAACAACTAGCAAGACAGGAAAACAACCCCACCCATTAGCAAACAGGCTGCCTAAAGCCATACTAAGCTCACAGACACCCCAAGACACACCACCGAACACAGCCCTGCCCATCAAAGGGACAAGATCCAGCTCCACCCACCAGAACACAGGAACAAGTCCCCCCCCATGAGGAAGCCTACACAAGCCATTGGACCAACCTCACCCACTGGGGGCAGACACCAGAAGTAAGAGGAACTATGACTCTGACTCAAAGGAAACCCCAAACACACTAAGTTAAACAAAATGAGAAGACAGAGAAATATGCAGCAGATGAAGGAGCAGGGTAAAAACCCTCCAGACCAAACAAAGGAAGAGGAAATATGCAGTCTACCTGAAAAAGAATTCAGAGTAATGTTAGTAAAGATTGTCCAAAAATCTCAGAAACAGAAGGGAGAAAATACAAGAAACATTTAACAAGAACCTAGAAGAACTAAAGAGCAAACAAACAGTGATGAACAACATAATAAATGAAATTTTAAAATACTCTAGAAGGAATCAATAGCAGAATAACTGAGGCAGAAGAACGGATAAGTGATCTGGAAGATAAATAGCGAAAATAACTTAACTTCCAAGGAGCAGAATAGGAAAAAAGAATGAAAAGAATTGAGGACAGTCTCAGAGACTCTGGGACAACATTAAACACACCAACATTCGAATTATAGGAGTCCCAGAAGAAGAGAAAAAGAAAGGGTCAGAGAAAATATTTGAAGAGATTATAGTCGAAAACTTCCTTAACATGGGAAAGGATATAGTCACTCAAGTCCAGGAAGTGCAGAGAGTCCCATACAGGATAAACCCAAGGAGAAGCACGCCAAGACACATATTAATCAAACTATCAAAAATTAAATACAGGGGATGGAGTCAAGATGGCAGACTGGAAGGATGCAGAGTTCTCATCTCCACACAACTAGGACACCTACCAGGCACTGGTGGGGGACCACAGACATCTAAGGGAACGGGAGGAACACCAGCAACTGGTTGTTTCAATTATATTTTTATTTTTCATAATATGTGTTTTATCATTCTAATTTTATTTTTTTTTTTATTCTTAGTTATTGTATACCTCCTTTTTATTCTTTTCTTTTGCTGTGCCGCATGGCTTATGGGATCTTGGTTCCCAGGCCAGGTTTTGGGACTGAGTTCCTGTGGTGGGAGAGCTGAGTCCAAAGCACTGAAGTAACAAACAACCTCAGACCCCAGGGAATATTAATTGGAGTGAGGCCTCCCAGAGGTACTCATCACGGCACCAAGACCCGGCTCTACAAAACTGCCTGCAAACTCCAGAGCTGGACGCCTCAGGCCAAACAACCAGTATGACAGGAATACACCTCCACCCATAAAAAACAATGAGACGACAAAAATATATGTTACAGGGCTTCCCTGGTGGTGCAGTGGCTGAGAGTCTGCCTGCTGATGCAGGGGACACGGGTTTGTGCACTGATCCAGGAAGATTCCACATGCCATGGAGCGGCTAAGCCCGTGAGCCGTGCCCGATGAGCCTGCATGTCCAGAGCCTGTGTTCCTCAATGGGAGAGGCCACAACAGTGAGAGGCCCGCATACAAAAGAAAAGAAGCATATATATATATATGCTTATATATATATGTTATGTTATATATATATGTTATATGTTATATATATATATATGTTACATACAAAGGAGTGGGGTAAAATCCTAAAAAGCAAAATAAATGAAATTTAAAAAAAAATTTTAAAAAAAAGCAAAATAAATGAAGAGAAAATAGGCAGTCTACCTGAAGAGGAATTCAGAGTAAAGATAGTAAAGATGATCCAAAATCTTGGAAACAGAATGGAGAAAATACAAGAAATGTTTAACAAGGACCTAGAAGAACTAAAGAGCAAACAGTGAAGAACAACATAATAACTGAAATTAAAAATACTCTAGAAGGAATCAATAGCAGAATAACTGAGGCAGAAAAATGAATAAGTGAGCTGGAAGAGAGAATGGTGGAAATAACTGCCACAGAGCAGAATGAAGAAAAAAGAATAAAAAGAATTGAGGACAGTCTCAGAGACATCTGTAACATTAAACGTATGAAAATTCAAATTATAGATGTCCCAGAAGAAGAATAAAAAGAGAAAGTGTCTGAGAAAATATTTGAAGAGGTTATAGTCAAAAATTTCCCTAACCTGGGAAAGAAGATAGCCACCCAAGTCCAGGAAGTGCAGAGAGTCCCATACAGCATAAACCTTAGGAGAAACACACAAAGACACACATTAATCAGACTAACAAAAATTAAAATCAATGGAAAAATATTAAAAGCAGCAAGGGAAAAGCAACAAATAACATACAAGGGAATCCCCATAAGGTCATCAGCTGATTTCTCAGCAGAATTCTGCAGGCCAGAAGGCAGTGGCAGGATATATTTAACGTGATGAAAGGGAAAAACCTACAACGAAAATCAGTATACCCAGCAAGGATCTCAATCAGATTCGACTGAGAAATCAAAAGCTCTACAGAAAAGCAAAAGCTAAGACAATTCAGCACCAACAAACCACCTTGAATGTAAATGAGTTAAGTGCTCCAAGCAAAAGACGCAGACTGGCTGAATGGATACAAAAACAAGACCCATATATACGTTGTGTGCAAGAAACCCACTTCAAACCTAGGGACCCATAGAGACTGAAAATGAGGGGATGGAAATAGATATTTCATGCAAATGGAAATCACAAGAAAGCTGGAGTAGCAATACTCATATTGCAGAAAATAGACTTTAAAATAAAGACGGTTACAAGAGACAAGGAAGGACACTACATAATGATCAAGGCATCAATCCAAAAAGAAAACATAACAATGATAAATATTTATGTACCCAACATAGGAGCACCTCAATACATAAGGCAAATGCTAACGACAATAAAAGGGGAAATTGACAGTAACACAATAGTAAAGGGGGATTTTAACACCCCACTTACACAAATGGACAGATCATTCAGACAGAAAATAAATAAACCCAAGCTTTAAATGACACAATAGACAAGACAGACTTAACTGACATTTATAGGACATTCCATCCAAAAACATCAGACTATATTTTCTTCTCAAGTGCACATGGAGCATTCTCCAGGACAGATCACAGCTTTGGTCACATATCAAGTCTTGGTAAATTTAAGAAAATTGAAATCATATCAAGCATCTTTTCTGACCACAATGCTATGAGACTAGATATCAATTACAGGAAAAAAAACTACAAACACATGGAGGCTAAATGATATGCTACTAAATAACCAAGAGATCACTGAAGAAATCAAAGAGGAAATCAAAAAATACCTAGAGAAAAATACCAATGAAAACACGACGAGCCAAAACCTATGGGGTGCAGCAAAAGCAGTTCTATAAGGTATGTTAATAGCAATACAATCCTACTGAAAGAAACAAGAAAAATCTAAAATAAACAATCTAAACTTCTTTCCCTAGGAACTAGAGAAAGAAGAAAAAACTCAAATTTAGTACAAGGAAAGAAATCATAAAGATCAGAGAAGAAATAAATGAAATAGAAACAAAGAAAACAATAGAAGGATCAATAAAACTAAAACTGGTTCTTTGAGAAGATGAAGAAAATTGATAAACCTTTAGCCAGACTCATCAAGAAAAAGGGGGGGGGACTCAAATCAATAAAATTACAAATGAAAAAGGAGAAATTAAAACTGACACTGCAGAAATACAAAACATCATAAGACACTACTACAATCAACTATATGCCAATAAAATGGACAACATGGAAGAAATGGGTAAATTCTTAGAAATGTATGACCTTCCAAGACTGAACCAGGAAGAAATAGAAAATACAAACAGATGAATCATAGGTAATGAAATTGGAAGTGTGATTTAAAATCTTCCAAAAAACAAAAGTGCAGGACCAGATGACTTCACAGGTGAATTCTAGCAAACATTTAGAGAAGAGCTAACACCCATCCTTCTCAAACTGTTCCAAAAAATTGCAAAGGAAGGACACTTCCAAACTCTTTCTCTGAGGCCACCATCACGCAGATACCAAAATCAGACAAAGGTATTACAAAAAAAAAGAAAAAAAACAGACCAATATCACTGATGAATATAGATGCAAAAATCTTCAACAAAATACTAGCAAACAGAACCCAACAACACATTAAAAGGATCATACACAATAATCAAATGGGATTTATCCCAGGGATGCAAGGATTCTTCAATATACACTAATCAATCAATGTGATACACTATATTAAAAAATTGAAGAATAAAATCCATATGATCATCTCAATAGTTGCATAAAAACTTTTGACAAAATTAAACACCCATTTATGATAAAAAGTCTCCAGAATGTGGGCATAGAGGGAATCAACCTCAACATAATAAAGGCCATGTATGACATACCCACAGCAAACATCATTCTCAATGTTGAAAAACTGAAAGCATTTCCTCTAAGATCAGGAACAGGACAAGGATGTCCACTCTCACCACTACTATTCAACATAGTTTTGGAAGTCCTAGCCATGCAGTCAGAGCAAAAAAAGAAATAAAAGGAACATAAATTGGAAAAGAAGAAGTAAAACTGTCACTGTTTGCAGACGACATGATATTACACATAGAAAATCCTTAAGATGTCACCAGAAAAGTATTAGCGCTAATCAATGAATTTGGTGACGTTGCAGGATACAAAATTAATGCACAGAAATCTCTTGCATGCCTATACACTAACAACAGAAGATCAGAAAGAGAAATTAAGGAAACAATCCCATTCACCATTGCAACAAAGAGAATAAAAATCCAAGGAATAAACCTACCTAAGGAGGTAAAATAGCTGTACTCAGAAAACTATAAGATACTGATGAAAGAAATCAAAGATGACACAAACAGATGGAGAGATATACTATGTTCTTGGATTGGAAGAATAAATATGTGAAAATAACTCTACTACCCAAAGCAATCTACAGATTCAATGCAATCTGTATCAAATTACCAATAGCATTTTTCACAGAACTAGAACCAAAAAATCTTAAAATTTGTATGGAGACATAAAAGACCCCAAATAGCCAAAGCAATCTTGAGGGGAAATAAATGGAGTTGGATGAATCAGATTACCTGACTTCAGACTATACTACAAAGCTACAGTAATCAAGACAGTATGGTACTAGCACAAGAACAGAAATATAGATCTATGGAATAGGATAGAAAGCCCAGACATAAACCCACACACCTATGGTCAACTAATCTATGACAAAGGAGGCAAGGATATACAATGGAGAAAAGACACTCTCTTCAATAAGTGGTGCCAGGAAAACTGGACAGCTACATGGAAAAGAATGAAATTAGAACACTCCCTAACACCATACACAAAAATAAACTCAAAATGGATTAAACACCTAAATGTAAGACCAAATACTATAAAACTCTTTGAGGGAAACACAGGAAGAACACTCTTTCATGTAAATCACAGCAAGATCTTTTTTGACCCACCTCCTAGAGTAATGGAAATAAAAACAAAAATAAACAAATGGGACCTAATGAAACTTTTACACAGCAAAGGAAACTATAAACAAAATGAAAAGACAACCCTCAGAATGGGAGAAAATATTTGCAAATTAATCAATGGACAAAGAATTAATCTGCAAAATATATAAACAGCTCATGCAGCTGAATATTAAAAAGAGAAACAACAGAATCAAAAAATGGGCAAAAGACCTAAATAGACATTTCTCCAAAGAAGACATACAGTTGGCCAAGAGGAACATGAAAATCTACTCAACATCACTAATTATTAGAGGAATGCAAGTCAAAACTACAATGAGGTATCACCCCACATTGGTTAGAATGGGCATCATCAGAAAATCTACGAACAGCAAATGCTGGAGAGGGCGTGGAGAAAAGGGAACCCTCTTGCACTGTTGGTGGGAATATAAATTGATACAGCCACTATGGAGAACAGTATGGAGGTTCCTTAAAAAACTACAAATAGAACTACCATAGGACCCAGCAATCCCACTACTGGGCATATACCCTTAGAAAACCATAATTCAACAAGAGTCATGTACCAATATGTTCATTGCAGCTGTATTTACAATAATCAGGACGTGGAAGCAACCTAAGTGTCCATCAACAGATGAATGGATAAAGAAGATGTGGCACATATATACAATGGAATATTACTCAGCCATAAAAAGAAAGGAAATTGAGTTATTTGTAGTGAGGTGGATGGACCTAGAGTCTGTCATACAGAGTGAAGTAAGTCAGAAAGAGAAAAACAAATACCGTATGCTAACACATATATATGGAATCTAAGGGGAAAAAAAACCGGTAATGAAGAACTTAGGGGTAAACAGGAATAATGACCCATACCTACTAGAGAATGGACTTGAGGATATGGAGAGGGGGAAGTGTAAGCTGTGACAAAGTGAGAGAGTGGCATGGACATATATACACTACCAAATGTAAAATAGATAGCTAGTGGGAAGTAGCTGCATAGCACAGGGAGATCAGCTCGGTGGTTTGTGGCCACCTAGAGGGGTAGGATAGGGAGGGTGGGAGGGAGGGAGATGCAAGAGGGAAGAGATATGGGAACATATGTATATGTATAACTGATTCACTTTGTTATAAAGTAGAAACTAACACACCATTGTAAAGCAATTATACTCCAATAAAGACGTTAAAAAAAACTTTAATCTTTGAAAAGAAAAAAAAAAGATGTGGTCCATATATACAATGGAATATTACTCAGCCATAAAAAGGAACGAAATTGGGTCATTTGTAGAGGCTTGGGTGGACCTAGAGAGTGTCATACAGAGTGAAGTAAGTCAAAAGGGAAAAACAAATATCGTATATTAATGCATACATGTGGAATCTAGAAAAACGGTACAGATGAACCAGTTTGCTAGGCAACAATAGAGACATAGATGTAGAGAACAAACGTATGGACACTGAGGGGGGAAAGGGGGAGAGGGATGAATTGGGAGATTGGGATTGACATATATACACTAATGTGTATGAAATAAATAACTAATGAGGTCCTGCTATATAGCACACAGGGAACTCAACTTCACTGTACAGTAGAAACTAAAACAACATTGTAAAACAACTATACCCCAATTTAAAAATAAAAAAATAAATGAATAATATAAAAAATAATACTAAGCCCTAACATATCACTAATTGCATTGAATGTAACTGTTGTAAATACCCCAACTAAAAGACAGAGATTGGCAGAGTGAATTATATATGATTCAACATTATGGTGCCTACAGGAAACTCACTTCAGGTACAATCCATAGGTATGTTGAATGTGAATTGATGGGAAAAGATATACTATGGAAACAACTGAAAGGAAGCAGGAGTGACTATATTAATTAAAGATAAATTAAGGACCTACTATATAGCACAAGGAGCTATACTCAATATTTTATAATAACCGGTAAGGGAAAAGAATTTGTAAAAGAATATGTATATGTATAACTGAATCACTGTTCTGTACACCTGAAATGAATACAGCATTGTAAATCAACTCTACTTCAATAAAAAAAGATAAAGTAGACTTGAGCACAATAAAATTACTAGAGATAGAGAGCAACATTACATATGATGAAAGGGTTGATTCACTAAGAAGATATAACAATCCTAAATGTGTATGCACCAAACAACAGAGCTGAAAAACATTTAAAACATTCAAAGTAAAAAAGTCATTAACAGACTGATGACAGGAAAATCTCCACTCACTTAGAAACTGAAAAACACCCTTCTAAATAGTCAATAGGTCAAAGAGTATGTCTCAAAGGAAATAAATATATTTTGAACCGAATAAAAATGAAAATACAGCACTAAAGTTTGTGGGACCCAACTAAGTCAGTCTTGGAAAATTCATAACACTTAATGTTTATATTAGAAAAGAGGAAAAGTCTCACATAAATCTACACTAATCTACACTATTCCTTCAAGAAATTAGAAGTGAAAAATAATTCCAAAGCAGAGCAAAGTAAGGAAATAATAAAGAGTATAAATCAATGAAAGTGAAAACAGAAAAACAATAGGGAAAATTAATAAAACCAAGAGCTGATTTTTTAAAATGTCCAATAAAATTACCAATCCTTTGGCAAGACTGACAAAGAAAAAAGAAAGAGAAAACAAATTACCAGTATCAGGAATGAAACAGAGGGTATTACTACAAACCCTGTGGGCATCAAAAGGATTATAAAAGAATACTACAAACAACTCTACACACATCAATTTGACAACTTAGGTGAAATTGACCACGTTCTTGGAAAAGAAATTACTCCAACTCACCTAATATGAAACAGATAATTTGAATCACTCTATAACTATTAAAGTAACTGAATTCATAATTTTAAAATTCCCCAAAATAAAATATTCAAGCCTAGATTAACTTGAGAATTATACCAAGCATTTAAAGAATTAACAATTCTACAGAACATCTTCCAGTAAATAGAAAACACTTCTTAACTCATTTTATGAGGGCAGTATTACCCTGAATACAAAACCAGACAAAGTACAAAAAAAGAAAACTATCGACCAATATTTCTCATAAATACAGACACAAAAATCCTTAATAACATATTAGCAAATAGAATTCAGCAATATATAAAAGAGATTATGCACAATGACTATGTGAGGTTTAATTAAGGACCACAGGGATACAAGACTGGTTCAATATTTGAAAATCAAATAATTTAATTCACCTTTTAACAGGCTAAAAAAGAAAAATCACAGGATCACAACAGTTGATGCATAAAAATCATTTAACAAAATTCAACATCTATTCATGATTTTTTTTAAAAAAGCTCTCAGAAAAATAGGAATAGAGGGCAACTTCCTCAATTTGATACAGATCATCTACAAAAAACCTATAGCTAACATTATACTTAATGATGAGAGCTTAAATGTTATCCTTCTAAGACCAGGGAAACTCTTACCACTTATTCAACATAGTTCTAGAAGTCCTAGCATTAAGGCAAGAAAGAAATAAAAGGCATATGGATTACAAAGGAGAAATTAAACTGCCTCTATTTTCAGATGGCATGATTGTCTACACAGAAAATCTCAAGGTATCTAAAAAATAATCCTAGAACTAATGAGTGAGTTCAGCATGGTCATAGGACATAAGATAAACATAAAAATCAGTTATGCATCTATATACTAGCAATGAACATGTGGAATCCAAAACCAAAAAATACAATACCATTTACAATTACTCAAATATGAAATACATAAGTGTAAATCCAACAATGCGTGCCTTTTGTATAAGGCTTTTTTTCCCCCATTCATCGTATTTTACAGATTTATCCATGTTACATGCATAATTTTATTCCATTTTGTTGCTGAATAGTGTGTTATTGTATATCACAGTTTGTTTATCAGTTCTCATGTTACAGACATCCGGATTATTTCCAGATTGGAGCTATATGAATAAAGCCGATGTGAGTATTCATGTTCATGTCATTGTGTGGATATATATTTAAATTCTTCTTGAGTATATACTTAGACGTGGAATTGCTGTGTCATAGGGAATGCATATGTTTAACTCTAAAAGAACTGCCAAACTGTGTTTAAAGTGGTTGTATCATTTTCACTACCTGTTTATAAGATTTACAGTTGCTCTGCATCTTTCAAAAGATTTGGTATTGCAGTGTTTTTAATATTAACTATTCTGGATGGTATGTAAAAGTATCTCATTGGATTTTTTCTAACTGAGATATAATTGACATAATATAAAATACACAATTTTAAAGTTTGTACTTCAGTGATTTTTAGTATATTCATTATGTGCAACTACCATCACCACCATATATACACAGAACATTTCTTTTACCCCATACGTATTAGCAACTAGTCCCAATTACCCCTCCCTACATCCCTTGGAAACCGTTAACCTATGCTCTGTCTCTATGGATTTGCCTATTCTGAACACTTCATATGAATGGATCACATAATATGTGGCCTTTTTATCTGGCTTCATTTACTTGGCATAATGTTTTCAAGGTTCATCCGTGTTGTAGCATGTAACAATACTTCATTTCTTTTTACGGATGAATAACATTCCATTATATGGATTTACCACATTTTGTTTATTCATTCATCGGTTCATGGACTTTTCAATTGTTTCCACTTTTTGGCAGTTATTAATATTGCTGTTATGAACATTTGAGTAAGTTTTTTGTTTGAACATATGTTTTAAATTCTCTTCATATATATCTAGGCATGGAATTGTTGGGTCATGATGTAATTCTGTGTTTAATTTTGAGGAATTGTCAAACTGTTTTACACAGTGACTACACTATTTTACATTCTTTCCAGCAATGTATGAGGGCTCCAATTTCTCAGCATCTTTTCCAACGCTTGTTATTGTCTTTATTTTTGATAATAGCTATCCTAATAGATGTGAAGTGGTATCACATTGTGGTTTTTATTTGCATTTCCCTAATGGCTAATGATGTCAAGCATTTTTTAAATGTGCTTACTGGTCACTTACATATCTTCTTTGGAGAAATATCTATTCAAATCCTTTACTCATTTTTATATTGGGTTATTTGTCTTCTTGTTTATTGTTGAGTTGTAAGTTTTCTTTATATATTTTGGTCACTTGATACTGATATATAATTTGCAAGTATTTCCTCCCATTCTGTGGGTTGTCTTTTCACTTCCTTGATAGTTTGCTTTGGCACACAAGTTTTTAATATTGATGAAGTCTAATTTATCTATTTTTTCTTTGATTACTTTTACTTTGGGAGGCATATCTAAGAAAGAGTTGCCTAACTCAAATTGACTCAGATTTGTACCTATGTTTTTTTTCTAAGAGTTTTATAAGCTTTAAATATTACATTTAGGTCTTTGATACATCATAGGTTAAATTTTGTATAGGGCATGAAGTAGGGATCCAAATTCATTCTTTTAAATCTGGATATCCATTTGTGTCAGCATCATTTGTTGAAAATACTATTCTTTCCCACTGATTGATCTTGGCACTCATAAAAAATCAAAATTTATATATTAAAGTCCTAAGCCCCAGTACCTCAGAATGTGACTACATTTGGGTTTTTAAAGAAGTAATTATGTTAAAATGAGGTCTTAGTGTGGGCCTTAAGCCAATATGACTGGTGTCCTTATAAGAAGAGATTTGGATACGGACATACAGAGAGAGAAGACCATGTGATGACATAAGTTGGAGGTGGCCATCTACAAGCCAAGGAGAGCAGCCTCAGAAGAAGTCAATCCTGACAACACCTTTATTTCAGACTCCAAGCATCCAGAATCATGAGAAAATAAACTTTGGTTGTTCAATCCATGCTTTCTCTGATACTTTATTATGGCAAACTAATACAAGTATAAATATATAGATTTATTTATGGACTTTCAACTCTATTCTATCAGTCTATATATCTTTCCTTATTCCCGTACCACACTGTCTTGCTTACTACAACTGTGTAGTAAGTTTTGAAACTGGCAAGTCAGAGTCCCCCAACTTTGTCCTTCGTTTTCAAGATTGTTTGTCTATTTGGAATCCTTTGCTATTCCATAAAAATTTTAGTTTTTACAATATTCTATTATATGTATATACAACATTTTCTCTATCTATTCATTTGTCAATGGAGACTCAGGTTGTTTCCACTCTTTAGCTATTGTGAATAATGCTTCAATGAACATGGAAGAACAAATATATCTACAAGATCTTGTTTTCATGTCTTTTGGACAAATACCCAGAAGTAGGATTGCTGGATCATCTGCTAGTTCTATTTTTATTTTCTTGAGAAACCTCCAGACTGTTTTTCATAGCAGCTGCACCATTCTACATCCTCACCAATCAATTTCTCCATGTCCTCACCAACACTCATTGTTTTCTGTTTCTGTTTCTTTTTTAATATAATGGTCATCCTAACAAGTGTGAGGTGATATCTTGTGGTTTTAATTTGCATTTCCCTGAGGATTATTGATATTGAATATTTTTTCATATAACTGTTGTCCATTTGTATATTTTCTTTGGATAAATGTCTATTTAAGACCTTTGGCCACTTTTCAATTGGGTTATTTGTTTCTCTACTATTGAGTTGTAGGAGTTCTTTATGTATTTCAGATACTAACCTCCCGTCAGATATATAATTTGCAAATATTTTTTCTCATTTCATGGATTGCCACTCTGTTAATTATTTTCTTTGCTGTGCAGAAGCTTTTTAGTTTCATGCACTCCACCTGTCTTATTTTTGCTTTTGTTGCCTGTGCTTTTGATGCCATATCCAAAAAATAATTGCTAAGACCAATGCTACAGAGCTTTTCCCCTTTGTTTCAGAATTTTACAGTTTCAGGACTTATGTTTAAGTCTTTAACCCATTTTGAGATGTGTCTTAGTGCATTTGGGCTGCTATACCAAAATACTACAGGCTGGGTGGCTTATAAGAAACAGAAATTTATTTCTCACAGTTTTAGAGGCTAGAAGTCCAAGATCATGGTGCCAGCATGGTGGGATGAGGGCCTCTTCTGGGTTTCAGACTTCTTGTTGTATCCTTACATGGTGGAAGAGGGCAAGGGAGCCCTCTCAGGCCTCCTTTGTAAGGACATTAATCCTATTCCTGAGGATTCCACACTCACGACCTGAGCACTTCCCAAGGTCCAGCTTCCTAATACCATCACACTGGCTATTAGAATTTCAACATATGAATTTTGAGGGGAAACATTCAGTCCATAACATTCTGTCCCTGTTCCCCATCCCCAAAATTCATGTCCTTATCACATGCCATCAATTCAAAAATCTAAATCCAAAGTCTCATCTAAAGCATCTAAATGAGATATGGGTGAGATTCAAGGTAAAATTCATTCTGGGGGAAATTCCTATTCAGCTGTGAACCTATGAAATCAAACAAGTTATGTGCTTCCAAAATACAATGATGAGACAGGCATATGATAGACATTTCCATTCTAAAAGGGAGACATAGGAAAGAAGAAAAGAGAAACAGGTTCAAAGCAAGTCCAAAACTGTAAGGACCACTCAGGCAAACGTACCTTCTGGACACACTTGAGCAGTGGTCCACCACAGTTTTTAGCAGCCCTTCGCCTACAGCTTTGCTGGGCACAGTTCACTCTGCAGCTCTAATGTGTTGGAGTCACATGCCTGCCACTCTCCCATGCTAGAATCACACACACACACAGGTCACCTACCAGTCTGCAGTTGTAGGTATAGCCTAGCCCTAGAGTTCCATTAGGAATTGCCTTAGCAGAGTATGTTTGCAGTAGCCCTCTGACTGGGTCATGCACCTGTGGCTCCAGATGGCTCCATCCTTCAAAATCTAGGTGGAGGTAACCATGATCCAATAGTTTATGCACTCTGTGCACTGGCAGAGATAACACCTCACTTATGAAGCCAAGTTATACCATCTACCTCCAAATGGGTAGATAATTTTAGGACAGGAATGGGAGGAGCAGAGTCGTGAAATCATTCTGCCCGCAGGCCCTTTCACTATGGGCCTATGATGGGAGAGGCAGCACCAGTGGCCTCTGAAATGCCTTTGGGGTTATTTTTCTACTGTCTTAGACAACAGTAGATCCTAATTTCTGTTTAGATGTCTGACTAATCTCCCCATTTTCTTGATGAATAGCACCTGGCTTGCATTGATATGCTGATGCGTACTAATCTTATCAAATTTGGCCACAACCTTTGTGCTCTCTCTTGACAAGCTTTCTAATTCCTTTCAACATGAATAGGGAGATCAGTCTGGGAAGAACCAGCATCTTAATAATATTGAGTCTTCCAATCCGTAAATGTGGTATATATCTCCATTTATTCAGGTCTTCTTTAAGTTTTCTTAGCCGTGCCTTGTAGTTTTCAGCGTAGAGATCTTGTATGTCTCTTGTTAAATTTATTCCTAAGGATTTTATGTTTTTGATACTATTGTATACAAAATGGTTTTGTATTTAATTTTCAAATTTTATACAAGTAGTATATAAAAACACATTTGATGTTCTTACATTAATCTTGTATCCTCCAAACTTGCTAAATTTGCTTAATAAGTCTAGTAGTTCTTCTGTAGATTCCTTAGGATTTTCCATGGAAACAATTATGTAATCTGCAGATTAAAACAGCTTAATTTCTTTCTTTATAATATTTGTTCCCTTTATTTTTCCTGCACTATTGCACTATCTAGGATCTCTAGTGAAATTTTTAAAGGTAGTGGTAGAGTGGCATTGTTGCTTTGTTCCCAGTACTAGAGGGAAGCATTGACTAGTTTTGTTTTCCCTATTAAGTTTTTGTTTTCACTACTATCATGTTCATTGTAGATTTTTCATAAATGCCCTTTACCAGCTTGAGGAAGTTCCTTCTATTGGTAATTTGCAAGAGATTTTTTATCACTGGTGGATAGTGAATTTTGTAAAACATTTTATCTACATTTATTGAAATGCTTATGTGCTTTTTCTCCTTTATTCTGTTAATATGGTGAACAAGATTGGTTGATTTTCTAATGTTCAGCCAATGTTGTATTCCTGTGATAAACTCTACTTTGTCACAATGCAAATCCTTCTAATATATTGCTGAATTTGATTTGCTAGTACCGTTTTTTTACAAATGACCAAAACTTTTATGTTAACAGTACACTGAAAAGTTTATATTTACTTCCATATGTTTTGTGAGGAAAATCTCTACTTCTATTTCTATATAGGTGCTCCAAAGAAAACTTACAATTTTGTTAGGTAAAGATGTTTCTAACTTCAAGCTGTATAACGGTTCTAGGTATTTAGACAGAAAAAGAAATTTAAGTAACCTGAGAAACGACCTTTGTGAAAGTCCTGGATCCATTACTTCAACTTTAAACCATCTTTCACCATTATTCACACACTGCCTATGAAGATGAGTCAAATCTCAAACGACCTAATTCCTCCCCCCACTACTCACCAGTCACAACTTTAGAAATCACTGTGGAAATTTAATCTTTAAAATGTAATAAATGAACCTCAACAGTGTTTTTCCTTCTCCTCTTCCCTTTGAAAGCATCGAGAAACCTCATGTTATTATAGACCAAACTCTACTGCCAGCAGTGGATGCCAAGGGGTCACAGAAGCAATGCAGAGGTTTAAGATGTTCTTGGACAAAGTAGTTACTTCTTTCCTTTCAGTTCATCTTTTACCTTCCATAGGACCAGTTCCATGCAGGCAGTTGCATTTTCACTTGAATTGTGACCATCATCCTGAATGATTCTCCGCAGGTAGTCAGCCACTAGACTCTTAAGGGATCTTTTGTGACGTAAACCTAGCCAATGAGAAAACATAACTGTCATGTCCACAACTGAAGTATGAATTAACTTAAGTGCATAGAGACTATGTTCAAAACTATGTCCAATTAGTACAGTGTCAGCACTGAACAGGTTCAACAAGATGGCTTGTACATCATGGATTGAGGTTTTTGTGTTCTTCAAGTCATCTTCAACCACACCAGAGAACCTAGTGTTATAGTCAATGACTTCATCTGGTTTCACAAATGTATCATAGACCACCTGGAGGATCAACCACTGTCACTCGAGTAAGTTCCAAACCTTTGACTGTATAGCACATCTCATAATTCACAGCAAATACACTGTGATACCTGTCGGGGTGTGGGAACTTAACAAAAGTCTTCACAAAGTCCTCTAGGTTTTCTTTTTGATCATGAACATGAAACTTGGCAACCTGGCACATGGGGGATCCAAGGACACCTTCAAAACAGCTGTACTGCCTTTCTAAGCCACCAAGAACTTTATGACTCAACACTTGGCCAAAGTGATAATGACATTTTTCTACCCTGCTGTGTTTGCCTGTGGAAGTCACGCCATAGATCTTCCCACATCGACAGCACATTCATACTAATATTCTTAGAAGGATCATTTACAAGAATTTTTTGTCATGCCTGAGTTTAAAAGAACACTTCCTGGCTTGTCAGGGTTGGGTTGGGGGTAGTTATTTCCATGTAACTGTTCTTCAGTTAGAAGGTAGTCTTTAAGATGTCTGTAGAGAATAATTCCTGTGAGCACATTTTTCTTTTCATTCTTTTTCAATCCAGTTGTCTTTTTGTCGTTACTGCTTCCAGACACATCTTGGCCTCTCAGCTTCTTAAGAATATTTATTGCTATGTTCACATATATATTTTGACTGCCACAGTGTTTGTAAGTGGCCTTTTCTCCTATTTTAGCCTTGTTAAAAGCCTCATCCTCCGTTTTATAAAATCTCAAATACTTCTCAAAAAGGGAGGTAGACAGAGCATTATCTTACTTCATCAGGTACTTTGGACAAGGATTCTGATGTTCCTAAAGCCTGCTTTGGATGAGCCAAGTTATATTTCAACATCTTTACAGGAAAAGAAGCAATACTTTTCACAGGAAAGTGTGATCTATTTGGCCTTGCAGTTGGATTTTCCTTTGAAGAACTATATCCACATGAAGGCTGTTTGATGTACATGAATTTTCTCCTGAGGCTTTCCTTTGGATCTGTGAGGCTGGACATGCAAATGTACTTTTCTTCTGTCCTGAAGTGGCAGCAACAAAAGCCTGATCACCTTTAATGGCAGCCATTATCTGCACTGACTGTTGCTGGGCTTGAAGGATTCCAGTGTGACTAATTAGTGGTGGGACTGGTCCCCTGAATGGGCCAGTGATATCTCTACTGATTGGAACATCAAACTTGGCAGTGTGTGCCATTCCTCTTTTTCGTCCAGAAATTTTCTGGTAATACAGCATATCTAATTCTATTTCATTTCCTGAAACCTACTTAGCAGTCTCTCCCTTATGAGCTTTGCTTCGTGTGAACTCACTGAAAATTCGAAGACATTCCTTCATAGTGTCATCAGAATCAGAGGGAGTGTCATTTTCAGTACATTCTATTTCAAAATCAAATTCAACTAATCTGCTGTCCTCAAAAGTAGTGAAGCCCTTACTATCATCTTGTATTCTCAAAACTTTGCCTTTCACACGGTTAGCTTGGTGAATATCACCATTCAGTTTCTTCTTTCTGAGTATCAATTGTTTTTACACATCTTGTGCTCTTTGGATAACTTTCATTATGACTTTCCTTCTGTATTTCTTTGTCATTAAGAGGTGCATAAGATATACTTTCTTCTGAAATACAGACATACTTTTTCTCACTACCAAAGCTTCCCATCTTAGAAATGTGGTTTTTAACAGCACACAAGTTTTGTTACCTTTAATACCTTAATCATTCTTTTGGGAGCAGGCTATTTTCAGGAAAACCTTGTCTCACATTTGTGTCACTCAAGGAGGCCACAGGGTTTTGCAATAGCTCTTCAAGTGCTAAAGTAAACCTGGAGAGCCTCTTCTGCTTTTCTTCAACTTCAGTCTTGATTGACTCCATTTCTTCATTGATACTTTCCAATTCTTCCATAGTTGTGCCCATGAATTCAACATGGCTCCTCTGCACCCCAAGCACCTCCAAGCTGCTGCAGCCACCTGCCTCACTCAGTTCCCACCACATTTCCCGGTGTCTGAACTGGCAGTACAAACGCTAGCACCAATGCCCGTGGCTGTCATAAGGACATGGAAAATGGCAAAAGTAACACTTGGAGGGTAGCATGGGCCATTGCTCAAGGCCACCTCCTCTGGCTCTGAAATTGTGCACACTGATGGCAAAACCAGGTGAAGGTGAAAACCTGCCCTGCTGATTTTCTAGTACTTTAAGTATTTTTGCATCTATGATCATGAGTGAGATACACATCTAATTTTCTTGCAATAATTTTACCTGATTTTGGTATTAGGGTTATGCAATCTCATAAAACAATTAAAGAGTTGTTCCTCCCTCACCTATTCTCTGAAGGAGTTTGTGTAATATTGGTGTTATTTCTTTCTGAAATGTTTGAAAAAATTCAAAATCATCTAGACTTGTAGTTTGCTTTCTGAGATAAATGTTGATCTTTTTTTCATTCAATTTATTCTGAATTGACAATACCTTTCAATTTAAATATTATTCATGTATTTCTTCATTTCTGAGAAATTCTCTTCTTTTTAAAAGTTATTGCTTCACATCCATTTTATCTGTCTTCATTTTTAGGAATCGCTATTTTAAAAAGTTTGAACCCATAGGAGCACCTCAATACATAAGGCAACTGCTAACAGCTATAAAAGAAGAAATCAACAGTAATACAATAATAGTGGGACACTTTAACAACTCACTTACACCAATGGACAGATCATCCAAACAGAAAATTAATAAGGAAACACGAGCTTTAAATGATACAATAGACCAGATAGATTTAATTGATATTTATAGGACATTCCATCCAAAAACAGCAGAATACACTTTCTTCTCAAGTGTGCATGGAACATTCTCCAGGATAGATAACACCTTGGGTCACAAATCAAGCCTCAGTAAATTTAAGAAAATTGAAATCATATCAAGAATCTTTTCTGACCACAATGCTATAAGATTAGAAATCAATTACAAGGGAAAAAAAACAACACACAAACACATGGATGCTAAACAATACGTTACTAAATAACCAAGAGATCACTGAAGAAACCAAAGAGGAAATCAAAAAATACCTAGAGACAAATGACAATGAAAACACGATGATCCAAAACCTGTGAGATGGAGCAAAAGCAGTTCTAAGAGGGAAATATATAGCAATAAAAGCCTACCTCAAGAACCAAGAAAAATCTCAAATAAACAATCTAACCTAACACCTAAAGGAGCTAGAGGAAGAAGAACAAACAAAATCCAAAGTTAGTAGAAGGAAAGAAATCATAAAGATCAGAGCAGAAATAAATGAAATAGAAACAAAGAAAACAATAGCAAAGATCTATAAAATTAAAAGCTGGTTCTTTGAGAAGATAAACAAAATTGATAAACCATTAGCCAGACTCATCAAGAAAAAGAGGGAGAGGACCCAAATAAATAAAATTAGAAATGAAAATGGAGAAGTTACAACAGACACCACAGAGATACAAAGCATCCTAATAGACTACTACAAGCAACTCTATGCCAATAAAATGGACAACCTGGAAGAAACGGACAAGTTCTGAGAAAAGTATAACCTCCGAAGTCTGAACCAGGAAGAAATAGAAAATATGAACAGACCAATCACAAGTACTGAAATTGAAATGTGATTTAAAATCTTCCAACAGGGCTTCCCTGGTGGTGCAGTGGTTGAGAGTCCGCCTGCCGATGCAGGGGACACGGGTTCATGCCCTGGTCCAGGAAGATCCCACATGCTGCGGAGCAGCTGGGCCCATGACCCATGGCCACTGAGCCTGCGCGTCCGGAGCCTGTGCTCTGCAACGGGAGAGGCCACAAGAGTGAGAGACCCACGTACCGCAAAAAAAAAAAAAAATCTTCCAACAAACAAAAATCCAGGACCAGATGGCTTCACCGGTCAATTCTATCAAACATTTAGAGAAGAGCTAACATCCATCCTTCTCAAACTCTTCAAAAAAATTGCAGGGGAAGGAAAACTCCCAAACTCATTCTATGACCTCACAATCACCCTGATACCAAAACCAGACAAAGATACTACAAAAAAAGAAAATTACAGACCAACATCACTGATGAATATAGTTGCAAAAATCCACAACAAAATACTAGCAAACAGAATCCAACAACACATTAAAAGGATCATACACCATGATCAAGTGGGATTTATCCCAGGGATGCAGGTATTCTTCAATATACACAAATCAATCAATGTGATACACCGCATTAACAAACTGAACAATAAAACCCATATGATCATCTCAATACATGCAGAAAAAGCTTTTGACAAAATTCAACACCCATTTATAATTAAAAAATTCTCCAGAAAGTGGGGATAGAGGGAACCTACCTCAACATAATAAAGGCCATATATGACAAACCCACGTCAAACATCATTCTCATTGATGAAAAACTGAAACATTCTTCTAAGACCAAGAAGAAGACAAGGATGTCCACTCTCACCACTCTTATTCAACATAGATTTGGAAGTCCTAGCCATGGCAATCAGAGAAGAAAAAGAAAGAAAAGGGGGGAGGAGCTTCAAGATGGCAGAAGAGTAAGACACGGAGATCACCTACCTCTCCACAAATACATCAGAAAAACATCTACATGTGGAACAGCTCCTACAGAACACCTACTGAACACTGGCAGAAGACCTCAGACCTCCCAAAAGGCAAGAAACTCCACACGTACTCCCCACGTAGGACAAAAGAAAAAAGAAATAACAGAGACAAAAGAATAGGGATGGGGCCTTCCCCTCTGGGAGGGAGCTGGGAAGGAGTGAAGGTTTCCACACACTAGGAAGCACTTCGCGGGTGGAGACTGTCGGTGGTGGTGGGGGGGGCTTCAGGGCCACGGAGGAAAGCACAGCAAAATGGGTGCAGAGGGCAAAGCAGAGAGACTCCCGTACAGATGATCAGAGCTGACCAGCAATCACTAGCCCAAGAGGCTTGTCTGCTCACCCGCCGGGGCGGGCGGGTGCTGAGACCTGAGGCTCCAGCTTCGGAGGTCGGATCCCAGGGACAGGACTGGCATTGGCTGCGTGAACACAGCCTGAAGGGAGCAAGTGCGCCACAAATAGCCGGGAGCCAGGAGGGTGCCTGGGCAAAAGTCTGCATGTGCCGAAGAGGCAAGAGACTTTTTCTTTCCTCTTTGTTTCCTGGTGCCCAAGGAGAGGAGATTAACAGTGCCGCTTTAAGGAGTTCCAGAGACAGGTGTGAGCCACGGCTATCAGAGTGGACCACAGAGACAGGCATGAGACACTAAGGCTGCTACTGCCACCACCAAGAAGCCTGTGGGCAAGCACAGGTCACTATCCACACCTCCTTTCCTGGGAGCCTGCGCAGCCTGCCACTGCCAGGGTCCCGTGATCCAGGGACAAATTCCCTGGGAAAACACACGGTGCACAGCAGGCTGGTGCAACGTTATGGTGGCCTCTGCGGCCACAGGCTCACCCCACACTCCGTACTCCTCCCTCCCCCAGGCCCAAGAGAGCCAGAGCCCCTGAATCAGCTGCTCCTTTAACCCCGTCCTGTCTGAGTGAAGAACAGACGTCCTCCGGCAACCTACATGCAGAGGCGGGTCCAAATCCAAAGCTAAAACCCAGGAGTTGTGTGAACAAAGAAGAGAAAGGGAAATTTCTCCCAGCAGCCTCAGGAGCAGCGGATTAAATCTCCACAATCAACTTGATGTACCCTGCATCTGCGGAATGCCTGAATAGACAACAAATCATCCCAAATTCAGGAGGTGGATTTTGGGAGCAGAAGTATATATACATATATTTTTTCCCTTTTTCTCTTTCTGTGAGTATGTATATGCTTCTGTGTGTGATTTTATCTGTATAGCTTTGCTTTTACCATTTGTCCTAGGGTTCTGTCTGTCCGTTGTTTTGTTGTTGTTGTTTTAATTTAAATTTTTTTCTTAATTATTTTTTTATTTTAATAAATTTATTTTCTTTTATTTATTTTCTTTTATTTTTTCTTCCTTCTTTCTTTCTTTCTTTCTATTTTTTCTCAATTTTATTCTGAGCCATGAGGAAGAAGGGCTCTTGGTGCTCCAGGCAGGCTTGAAGGCTGTACCTCTGAGGTGGGAGAGCCAACTTCAGGACACTGGTCCACAAGGGAACTCCCAGCTCCACATAATATCAAACGGCAAAAATCTCCCAGAGATCTCCATCTCAACAACAACACCCAGCTTCACTCAATGACCAGCAAGCTATAGTGCTGGACACCCTATGCCAAACAACTAGAAAGACAGGAACACAACCCCATCCATTAGCAGAGAGGCTGCCTAAATCATAATAAGTCCACAGACATCCCAAAACACACCACCAGAGGTGGATCTCCCAACAGAAAGACAAGATCCAGCCTCATTCACCAGAACACAGGCACAAGATCCCTCCACCAGGAAGCCTACAAAACACACTGAACCACCCTTAGCCACCAGGAACAGACACCAAAAACAATGGCAACGAAGAACCTGAAGCCTGCAGAAAGGAGACCCCAAACACGGTAGAGTTAAGCAAAATGAGAAGACAGAGAAATACACAGCAGGTGAAGGAGCGAGGAAAAAACCCACCAGACCTAACAGATGAAAAGGAAATAGTCTACCTGAAAAAGAATTCAGAGTAATGATAGTAAAGATGATCCAAAATCTTGGAAATAGAATAGAGAAAATACAAGAAATGATTAACAAGGACCTAGAAGAGCTAAAGAGCAAACAAACAGTGATGAACAACACAATAAATGAAATTAAAAATTCTCTAGAAGGGGTCAATAGCAGAATAACTGAGGCAGAAGAACGGATAAGTGACATGGAAGATAAAATAGTGGAAATAACTACTGCAGAGCAGAATAAAGAAAAAAGAATAAAAAGAATTGAGGACAATCTCACAGACCACTGGGACAACATTAAATACACAAACATTCGAATTATAGGGGTCCCAGAAGAAAAAGAAAGGGACTGAAAAAATATTCGAAGAGATTATAGTTGAAAACTTCCCTAATATGGGAAAGGAAATAATTAATCAAGTGCAGGAAGCACAGAGAGTCCCATACAGGACAAATCCAAGGAGAAAGATGTCAAGACACAAATTAATCAAGCTATCAAAAATTAAATACAAAGAAAAAATATTAAAAGCAGCAAGGGTAAAACAACAAAAAACACACAAGGGGATCCCCATGAGGTTAACTTCTGATCTTTCAGCAGAAACTCTGCAAGCCAGAAGGGAGTGAAAGGACATATTGAAAGTGATGAAGGAGAAAAATCTACAATCAAGATTGCGCTACAGTGCAAGGATATCATTCACATTTGATGGAGAAATTAAAACATTACAGACAAGTAAAAGCTAAGAGAATTCGGCAACACCAAAGCAACTTAACAACAAATACTGAAGAAATTTCTCTAGGCAGGAAACACAAGAGAAAGAAAAGACCTACAATAACAAATAAAAAACAATTAAGAAAATGGTAACAGAGACATACATATCAATAATTACATTAAAAGTAAATGGATTAAATGCTCCAACCAAAAGACATAGACTGGATGAATGGATACAAAAAGAAGACCCGTATATTTGCTGTCTACAAGAGACCCACTTCAGACCTAGGGACACATACACACTGAAAGTGAGGGGATTGAAAAAGATATTCCATGCAAATGGAAATCAAAAGAATGCTGGAGTAGCAATTCTCAGATCAGACAAAACAGACTTTAAAATAAAGACTATTGCAAGAGACAAAGAAGGACACTACATAATGATCAAGGGATAGATCAAAGAAGAATATATAACAATTGCAAATATTTATGCACCCAACATAGGAGAACCTCAATACAAAAGGCAAATACTAACAGCCATAAAAGGGGAAATTGACAGTAACACAATCATAGTTGGGGACTATAACACCCCACTTTCACCAATGGACAGATCATCCAAAATGAAAATAAATAAGGAAACACAGGCTTTAAATGATACATTAAACAAGATGGACTTAATTGATATTTATCGGACATTCCATCCAAAAACAACAGAATACACTTTCTTCTCAAGTGCTCATGGAACATTCTCCAGGATAGATCATATCTTGGGTCACAAATCATGCCTTGGTATATTTAAGAAATTTGAAATTGTATCAAGTAGGTTTTCCAACCACGAAGCATTGAGAGTAGATATCAATTACAGGGAAAAAAACTTAAAACATACAAACCCATCGCAGCTAAACAATACATTACTTAATAACCAAGAGATGACTGAAGAAATCAAAGAGGAAATCAAAAAATACCTAGAAACAAATGACAATGAAAACACGATGCTCCAAAACCTATGGGATGCAGCAAAAGCAATTCTAAGAGGGAAGTTTAAAGCAATACAAGCCTACATTAAAAAACAAGAAACATCTCAAATAAAAAACCTAACCTTGCACCTAAAGCAATTAGAGAAAGAAGAACAAAAAAAACCCAAAGTTAGCAGAAGGAAAGAAATCATAAAGATCAGATCAGGAAGAAATGAAAAAGAAGTGAAAGAAACGATAGCAAAGATCAATAAAACTAAAAGCTGGTTCTTTGAGAAGATAAACAAAATTGATAAACCTTTAGCCATACTCATCAAGAAAAAAAAGGAGAAGACTCAAATCAATAGAATTAGAAATGAAAAGGGAGAAGTAACAACTGACACTGCAGAAATACAAAGGATCATGAGAGATTACCACAAGCAAATCTAAGCCAATGAAATGGACAACTGGGAAGAAATGGACAAATCTTGGAAAGCACAACCTTCTGAGACTGAACCAGGAAGAAATAGAAAATATGAACAGACCAATCACAAGCACTGAAATTGAAACTGTGATTAAAAATCTTGCAACAAAGAAAAGCCCAGGACCAAATGGCTTCACAGGCAAATTCTATCAAACAGTTAGAGAAGAGCTAACACCTATCCTTCTCAAACTCTTCCAAAATATAGCAGAGGGAGGAACACTGTCAAATTCATTCTATGTGGCCACCATCAACCTGATACCAAAACCAGACAAAGATGTCACAAAGAAAAAAACTACAGGCCAATATCACTGATGAACATAGATGCAAATATGCTCAACAAACTACTAGCAAACAGAATCCAACAGCACATTAAAAAGATCATAAAACATGATAAAGTGAGGTTTATCCCAGGAATGCAAGGATTCTTCAATATACACAAAGCAATCAATTTGATACACCATATTAAAACTTAAAGGAGAAAAACCATATGATCATCTCAATAGATGCAGAGAAAGCTTGCGACAAAATTTAACATCCTTTTATGATAAAGAGCATCCAGAATGTAGGCATAGAGGCAACTTTCGTCAACATAATAAAGGCCATATATGACAATCCCACAGCCAACATTGTCCTCAATGGTGAAAAACTGAAACCATTCCCACTAAATCAGGAACAAGACAAGGTTGCCCACTCTCACCATTATTATTCAACATAGTTTTCGAAGTTTTAGCAACAGCAATCAGAGAAGAAAAAGAAAAAAAAGGAATCCAAATCGGAAAAGGAGAAGTACAGCTGTCACTGCACATGACAGGTTTCAATAAAGAGATAATCCTAAAGATGCTACCAGAAAACTACTAGACCTAATCAATGAATTTGGTAAAGTAGCAGGATACAACACTAATGCAGAGAAATCTCTCACATTCCTATACATTAATGATGAAAAATCTGAAACAGAAATTAAGAAAACATTCCCATTTACCATTGCAACAAAAAGAATAAAATATCTAGGAATAAACTTAACTAAGGAGACAAAAGACCTGTATGCAGAAAATTATAACACTGATGAAAGAAATTAAAGATGACACAAACAAATGGAGAGATACACACTATTCTTGGATTGGAAGAACCAACATTGTGAAAATGACTCTGCTACCCAAAACAATCTACAGATTCAATACAATCCCTATCAAACTACCACTGGCATTTTTAAGAGAATTAGAACAAAAGATTTCACAATTTGTAAGGAAACACAAAAGACGCCGAATAGCCAAAGCCATCTTGAGAAAGAAAAACGGAGCTGGAGGAATGAGGCTCCCTGACTTCAGACTATCCTACAAAGCTACAGTAATCAAGGCAGTATGCTACTGGCACAAAAACAAATATATAGATCAATGGAACAGGATAGCAAGCTCAGAGATAAACCCACACACATATGGTCACCTTATCTCTGATAAAGGAGGCAACAATATACACTGGAGAAAACACAGCCTCTTCAATAAGTGGTGCTGGGAAAACTGGACAGGTACATGTAAAAGTATGAAATTAGCACACTCCCTAACACCATACACAAAAATAAACTCAAAAGGAATTAAAGACCTAAATGTAAGGCCAGACACTATCAACTTGTTAGAGGGAAACATAGGCAGAACACTCTATGACATAAATCACAGCAAGATCCTTTTTGAACCACCTCCTAGAGGAATGGAAATAAAAACAAAAATAAACAAATGGGACCTAATGAAACTTAAAAGCTTTTGTACAGCAAGAGAAACCATAAACAAGACCAAAAGACAACCCTCAGAATGGGAGAAAATATTTGCAAATGAAGCAACTGACAATGTAGTAATATCTCCAAAATTTACAAGCAGCTCATGCAGCTGAATATGAAAGAAAACAAACAACCCAATCCAACAATGGGCAGAAGACCTACACAAACATTTCTGCAAAGAATATATACAGACTGCCAAAATATCCATGAAAGAATGCTCAATATCATTAATCATTAGAGAAATGTAAATCAAAACTACAATGAGATATCATCTCACACCGCTCAGAATGGACATCATCCAAAATTCTAGAAACAATAAATGCTGGAGAGAGTGTGGAGAAAAGGGAACCCACTTGCACTGTTGGTGGGAATGTAAACTGATACAGCCACTATGGAGAACAGTATGGAGGTTCCCTAAAAAACTACGAATAGAACTACCATACGACCTAGGAATCCCACTACTGGTCATATACCCTGAGAAAAGCATAATTCAAGAAGAGTCATGTACCAAAATATTCACTGCAGCTCTATTTACAATAGCCAGGACATGGAAGCAACATAAGTGTCCATCAACAGATGAATGGGTAAAGAAGATGACTCTCATATATACAATGGAATATTACTCAGCCATAAAATGAAATGAAATTGAGTTATTTGTAGTGAGGTGGATCGAACTAGAGGCTGTTATACAGAGTGAAGTAAGTCAGAAAGAAAAAAACAAATACCATATGCTAACACATATATATGGAATCTAAAAAAAAAATGGTCATGAATAACCTAGATGCAAGATGGGAATAAAGACACAGACCTACTGGAGAATGGACTTGAGGATACGGGGGGGAAGGGTAAGCTGTGACCAAGTGAGCAAGAGGCATGAACATATATACACTACCAAACGTAAAGTAGATAGCTAGTGAGAAGCAGCCGCATAGCACAAGGAGATCAGCTCCGTGCTTTGTGACTGCCTGGAGGGGTGGGATAGGGACGGTGGGAGGGAGGGAGACGCAAGAGGGAAGAGATATGGGAACATATGTATAACTGAATCACTTTGTTAGAAAGCGGAAACTAACACACCATGGTAAAACAATTATATTCCAATAAATATGTCAAAAAAAAGAAAAAAGAAACAAAAGGAACCCAAATTGCAAAAGAAGAAGTAAAACTGTCACTGTTTGTAGAGGACATGATACTATATGTAGATAATCCTAAAGATGCCACGAGAAAGCTAGTAGAGCTAATCAGTGAATTTGGTAAAGTTGCAGGATATAAAGTTAATGTACAGAAATCTCTAGCATTCCTATACACTAATGATGAAAAATCTGAAAGAGAAATTAATGAAACACTCCCATTTACCACTGCAACACAAAGAATAAAAATATCTAGGAATAAACCTACCTAAGGAGACAAAAGACCTATATGCAGAAAATTAAAGGACACTGATGAAAGAAATTAAAGATAATACAAATAGATGGAGAGATATACCATGTTCTTGGATTGGAAGAATCAACATTGTGAAAATGACTATACTACCCAAAGCAATCTACAGATTCAATGCAATCTTTATCAAATTATCAATGGCATTTTTTTACATTAGTAGAACAAAAAATCTTAAAATTTGTATGGAGACAAAAAAGACCCCGAAATAGCCAAAGCAGTCTTGAGGGAAAAAAAACGGAGCAGGAGGAATCAGACTTCCTGACTTCAGACAATACTACAAACCTACAGTAATCAAGACAGTATGGTAATGGCACAATAACAGAAATATAAATCAATGGAACAAGATAGAAAGCCCATAGATAAACCCACGCACCTATGGTCAAATAATCTATGACAAAGGAGGCAAGGATATACAAGGGAGAAAACACTCGCTTCAATAAGTGGTGCTGGGAAAACTGGACAGCTACACGGAAAATAATGAAATTAGAACACTCCCTAACACAATACACAAAAATAAACTAAAAATTTATTAGAGACACTATAAAGCACTTAGAGGAAAACATAGGAAGAACACACTTTCTTTTTTTACATCTTTATTGGAGTATAATTGCTTTACAATGGTGTGTTAGTTTCTGCTTTATAACAAAGTGAATCAGTTATACATAAACTTATGTTCCCATATCTCTTCCCTCTTACGTCTCCCTTCCTCCCACCCTCCCTATCCCACCCCTCCAGGCGGTCACAAAGCACCAAGCTGATCTCCCTGTGCTACGCGGCTGATTCCCACTAGCTATCTACCTTACGTTTGGTAGTTTATATATGTCCATGCCTCACTCTCGCTTTGTCACAGCTTACCCTTCCCCCCACCATATCCTCAAGTCCATTTCCTCGTAGGTCTGAGTCTTTATTCCAGTCTTACCCCTAGGTTAATCATGACAGTTTTTTTCTTAAATTCCATATATATTTGTTAGCATACAGTATTTGTCTTTCTCTTTCTGACTTACTTCACTCTGTATGACAGATGCTAGGTCTATCCACTTCATTACAAATATCACAATTTCGTTTCTTGTTATGGCTGAGTAATATTCCATTGTATATATGTGCCACATCTTCTTTATCCATTCATCTGATGATGGACACTTAGGTGGTTTCCAACTCCAGGCTATTGTAAATAGAGCTGTAATGAATATTTTGGTACATGACTTTTTTGAATTATGGTTTTCTCAGGTTATATGCCCAGTAGTGAGATTGCTGGGTCATGTGGTAGTTCTATTTGTAGTTATTTAAGGAATACTCCATACTGTTCTCCATAGTGACTGTACCATTTCACATTCCCACCAGCAGTGCAAGAATGTTCCCTTTTCTCCACACCCTCTTCAGCATTTTTTTTTCTAGATTTTTTGATGATGGCCATTCTGAGCGGTGTGAGATGATATCTTCTTGAAGTTTTGACTTTAATTTCTCTAACGATTAATGATATTGAGCATTCTTTCATGGGTTTTTTGGGTAATCTGTATATCTTCTTTGGAGAAATGTCTATTTAGGCCTTCTGACCATTTTTGGATTGGGTTGTTTGTATTTTTGTTATTGAGCTGCATGAGCTGCTTGTAAATTTTGGACATTAATCCTTTGTCAGTTGCTTCATTTGCTAATATTTTCTATCATTCTGAGGGATGTCTTTTGGTCTTGTTTATGGTTTCCTTTGCTGTGCAAAAGTTTGGAAGTTTCATCGGTCCCATTTGTTTATTTTTGTTTTTATTTCCATTTCTCTAGGAGGTGGGTCAAAAAGGATCTTGCTGTGATTTATGTCATAGAGTGTTCTGCCTATGTTTTCCTCTATGAGTTTGATAATTTATGGCTTTACATTTAGGTCTTTAATCCATTTTGAGCTTATTTTTGTGTATGGTGTTAGGGAGTGATCTAATCTCATACTTTTACATGTACCTGTCCAGTTTTCCCAGCACCACTTATTAAAGAGGCTGTCCTTTCTCCACTGTACATTCCTGCCTCCTTTATCAAAGATAAGGTGACCATACATGCATGGGTTTATCTCTGGGATTTCTATCCTGTTCCATTGATCTATCTTTCTGTTTTTGTGCCAGTATAATACTGTCTTGATTACTGTACTTTGTAGTATAGTCTGAAATCAGGGAGCCTGATTCCTCAAGCTCCATTTTCCATTCTCAAGATTGCTTTGGCTATTCGGGGTCTTTTGTGTTTCCATAAAAACTGTGAAATTTTTTGTTCTAGTTCTGTGAAAAAAGCCAGTGGTATTTTCATAGGGATTGCATTGAATCTGTAGATTGCTTTGGGTAATAGAGTCATTTTCACAATGTTGATTCTTCCAATCCAAGAACACGGTATATCTCTCCATCTATTTGTATCATCTTTAATTTCTTTCATCAGTGTCTTATAATTTTCTGCATACAGGTCTTTTGTCTCCTTAGGCAGATTTATTCCTAGATATTTTATTCTTTTTGTTGTAATGGTAAATGGGAGTGTTTTCTTGATTTCACTTTCAGCTTTTTCATCATTAGTGTTTAGGAATGTCAGAGATTTCTGTGCATTAATTTTGTATCCTGCATCTTTACCAAATTCATTGATTAGCTCTAGTAGTTTTCTCGTAGCATCTTTAGGATTTTCTATGTATAGTATCATATCATCTGCAAGCAGTGACAGCTTTACTTCTTCTTTTCTGATTTGGATTCCTTTTATTTCCTTTTCTTCTCTGATTGCCATGGCTAAAACTTCAAAAACTATATTGAATAAGAGTGGTGAGAGTGGGCAACGTTGTCTTGTTCCTGATCTTAGTGAAAATGCTTTCAGTTTTTCACCATTGAGGATGATGTTGGCTGTGGGTTTGTCATATATGGCCTTTATTATGTTGAGGAAAGTTCCCTCTATGCCTATTTTCTGCAGGGTTTTTTATCATAAATGGGTGTTGAATTTTGTCAAAAGCTTTCTCTGCATCTATTGAGATGATCATATGCTTTTTCTCCTTCAATTTGTTAATATGCTTGATCACATTGATAGATTTGTGTATATTGAAGAATCCTTGCATTCCCGGAATAAATCCCACTTGATCATGCTGTATGATCCTTTCAATGTGCTGTTGGATTCTGTTTGCTAGTATTTTGTTGAGGATATTTGCATCTAGGTTTATCAGTGATATTGGCCTGTAGTTTTCTTTCTTTGTGACATCCTTTTCTGGTTTTGGTATCATGGTGATGGTGGCCTCGTAGAATGAATTTTGGAGTGTTCCTCCCTCTGCTATATTTTGGAAGAGTTTAGAAGGGTAGGTGTTAGCTCTTCTCTAAATGTTTGATAGAATTCGCCTGTGAAGCCATCTGGTCCTGGGCTTTTCTTTGTTGGAAGATTTTTAATCACAGTTTCAATTTCAGTGCTTGTGTTTGGTCTGTTCATATTTTCAATTTCTTCCTGATTCAGTCTTGGCAGGTTGTGCATTTCTAAGAATTTGTCCATTTCTTCCAGATTGTCCATTTTATTGGCATAGAGTTGCTTGTAGTAATCTCTCATGATCTTTTTTATTTCTGCAGTGTCAGTTGTTACTTCTCCTTTTTCATTCCTAATTCTATTGATTTGAGTCTTCTCCCTTTTTTTCTTGATGAGTGGCTAGTGCTTTATCTATTTTGTTTATCTTCTCAAAGAACCAGCTTTTAGTTTTATTGATCTTTGCTATTGTTTCCTTCATTTCTTTTTCATTTATTTCTGATCTGATATTTATGATTTCGTTCCTTCTGCTAGCTTTGGGGTTTTTTTTGTTCTTCTTTCTCTAATTACAAGGTTAGGTTGTTTATTCGAGATGTTTCCTGCTTCTTAAGGTGGGCTTGTATTGCTATAAACTTCTCCCTTAGAACTGCTTTTGCTGCATCCCATAGGTTTTGGGTTGTTGTGTCCCATTGTCATTTGTTTCTAGGTATTTGTTTATTTCCTCTTTGATTTCTTCAGTGATCACTTCATTATTAAGTAGTGTATTGTTTAGCCTCCATGTGTTTGTATTTTTTACAGATCTTTTCCTGTAATTGATATCTAGTCTCATGGCGTTGTGGTCAGAAAAGATACTTGATACAATTTCAATTTTCTTAAATTTACCAAGGCTTGATTTGTGACCCAAGATATGATCTATTCTGGAGAATGTTCCATGAGCACTTGAGAAAAATGTGTATTCTCTTGTTTTTGGATGGAGTGTCGTATAAATATCAATTAAGTCCATCTTGTTTAATGTATCATTTAAAGCTTTTGTTTCCTTATTTATTTTCATTTTGGATGCTCTGTCCATGGGTGAAAGTGGGGTGTTAAAGTCACCTACTATGAATGTGTTACTGTCAATTTCCCCCTTTATGGCTGTTAGTATTTGCCTTATGTATTGAGGTGCTCCTATGTTGGGTACATAAATATTTATAATTGTTATATCTTCTTCTTGGATCGATCTCTTGATCATTATGTAGTGTCCTTCTTTGTCTCTTTTAATAGTCCTTATTTTAAAGTCTATTTTGTCTGATATGAGAATTGCTACTTCAGCTTTCTTTTGGTTTCCATTTGCATGGAATATCTTTTTCCACCCCCTTACTTTCAGTCTGTATGCGTCTCTAGGTCTGAAGTGGGTCTTTTGTAGACAGCATATATAAGGGTCTTGTTTTTGTATCCATTCAGCTAATCTGTGTCTTTTGGTGGGAGCATTTAATCCATTTACATTTAAGGTAATTATCGATATGTATGTTCCTATTCCCATTTTCTTAATTGTTTTGGGTTCGTTATTATAGGTCTTTTCCTTCTCTTGTGTTTCTTGTCTAGAGAAGTTCCTTTAGCATTTGTTGTAAAGCTGGTTTGGTGGTGCTGAACTCTCTCAGCTTTTGCTTGTCTGTAAAGGTTTTAATTTCTCCATCAAATCTGAATGAGATCCTTGCTGGGTAGAGTAATCTTGGTTGCAGGTTTTTCTCCTTTGTCACTTTCAGTATGTCCTGCCATTCCCTTCTGGCTTGTAGGGTTTCTGCTGAGAGATCAGCTGTTAACCTTATGGGGATTCCCTTGTGTGTTATTTGTTGTTTTTCCCTTGCTGCTTTTAATATGCTTCCTTTGTATTTAATTTTGGACAGCTTGAATAATATGTGTCTTGGCGTATTTCTCCTTGGATTTATCCTGTATGGGACTCTCTGTGCTTCCTGGACTTGATTAACTATTTCCTTTCCCTTATTAGGGGAGTTTTCAATTATAATCACTTCAAATATTTTCTCAGTCCCTTTCTTTTTCTCTTCTTCTTCTGGAACCCCTATAATTCGAATGTTGGTGTGTTTAATGTTATCCCAGAGGTCTCTGAGACTGTCCTCAGTTCTTTTCATTCTTTTTTCTTTATTCTGCTCTGCAGTAGTTATTTCCACTATTTTACCTTCCAGGTCACTTATCCGTTCTTCTGCCTCAGTTATTCTGCTATTGATCCCATCTAGAGTACATTTAATTTCATTTATTGTGTTGTTCATCGTTGCTTGTTTCATCTTTATTTCTTCTAGGTCCTTGTTAACTGTTTCTTGCATTTTGTCCATTCTATTTCCAAGATTTTGGATCATCCTTACTATCATTATACTGAATTCCTTTTAAGGTAGACTGCCTATTTCCTCTTCATTTGTTAGGTCTGGTGCATTTTTATCTTGCTCCTTTATCTGCTGTGTGTTTTTCTGTCTTCTCATTTTGCTTATCTTACTGCGTTTGGGGTCTCCTTTTTGCAGGCAGCAGGTTCGTAGTTCCCGCTGTTTTTGATGTCTGTCTCCAGTGGCTAAGGTTGGTTCAGTGGGTTGTGTAGGCTTCCTGGTGGAGGGGACTAGTGCCTGTGTTCTGGTGGATGAGGCTGGATCTTGTGTCTCTAGTGGGCAGGTTCACGTCTGGTGGTGTGTTTTGGGATGTCTGTGGACTTATTATGATTTTAGGCAGCCTCTCTGCTAATGGGTGGGGTTGTGTTCCTGTTTTGCTAGTTGTTTGGCATAGGTTGTCCTGCACTATAGCTTGCTGGTCGTTGAGTGAAGCTGGGTGCTGGTGTTAAGATGGAGGTCTCTGGGAGATTTTCACCGTTTGATATTATGTGGAGCTGGGAGGTCTCTTGTTGACCAGTGTCCTGAAGTTGGCTCTCCTACCTCAGAGGCAGAGCCCTGACTCCTGGCTGGAGCACCAAGAGCCTTTCATCCACATGGCTCAGAATAAAAGGGAGAAAAAGTAGAGGGAATTAGTAGAAGTATGAGGAAAGAAAGAAGGAAAGGAGGGAAGGAAGGAAGGAAGGAAGAAAGAAAGAAAGAAGCAAAGAATGAAAGAAGGCAAGAAGGAAAGAAAGGAGGGAGGGAGGGAGGGAGGAAGGAAGGAAGGAGGGAAAGAAGGAAAAAAGACAGAAAGAAAGAAGATACAGTAAAAATAAAATAAAGTATAATAAAGTTATTGAATTAAAAAAATACTTATTTAGAAAAAAAAAGGGACGGATAGAACCTTAGGACAAACGTTGGAAGCAAAGCTATGTGTATGCTTACATAGAAGCATACACATACACCCTCACAAAAAGGGGTAAAGGGGGAAAAATCATAAATCTTGCTCTCAGAGACCACCTCCTCAATTTGGGATGATTCGTTGTCTAAAGGAGGGAAGGAAGGAAGGAAAGAAAGAAAGAAAGAAAGAATGAAGGTAAAGTATAATAAAGTTATTAAAATTAATTATTAAGAAAAAAATTTTTAAAAAAAACATGGACGGATATAACCCTAGGACAAATGGTGGAAGCAAGACTATACAGACAAGATCTCACACAGAAGCATACACATACACATTCACAAAAAGAGGAAAAGGGAAAAAAATCATAGCTCTTGCTCTCGAAGCCCACCTTCTCAATTTGGGATGATGTGTTGTCTATTCATGTATTCTACAGATGCAGGTACATCAAGTTGATTGTGGAGCTCTAATCCGCTGCTTCTGAGACTGCTGGGAGAGATTTCCCTTTCTCTTCTTTGTTCTCACAGCTCACAGGGGCTCAGCTTTGGATCTGGCCCTGCCTCTACGTGTAGGTCGCCTGAGGGCGTCTGTTTTTTGCTCAGACAGGACGGGGTTAAAGGATCCGTTGATTCGGGGGCTCTGGCGCACTCAGGCCAGGGGGGAGGGAGGGGCACGGAGTGCGGGGCAAGCCTGCGGCGGCAGAGGCCAGCGTGACGTTGCACCAGCCTGAGGCCCGCCATGCATTCTCCCGGGGAAGTTGTCCCTGGATCCCGGGAACCTGTCAGTGGCGGGCTGCACAGGCTCCGCGGAAGAGGGTTGTGGAGAGTGACCTGTGCTCGCACACAGGCCCCTTGGTGGCAGCAGCAGCAGCTTTAGCGTCTCCCGCCCGTCTCTGGGGTCCGTGCTTTTAGCCGCGGCTCCCGCCCGTCTCTGGGGTTCACGCTTTTAGCCGCAGCTCATGCCCATCTCTGGAGTTCCTTTAAGCAGTGCTCTTAAACCCCTCTCCTCGTGCACCAGGAAACAAAGAGGGAAGAAAAAGTCTCTTGCCTCTTCGGCAGGTGCAGACTTTTCCCCGGACTCCCTCCCGGCTAGCCGTGGTGCACTAACCCCTTCAGGCTATGTTCAAGCCGCCAACCCCAGTCCTCTCCCTGCGCTCCGTCCAAAACCGAAACCCGAGCCTCAGCTCGCAGCCCCGCCCGCCCCGGCGGGTGAGCAGACAAGCCTCTCGGGCTGGTGAGTGCCGGTCGGCACCGATCGTCTGTGCGGGAATCTCCCCACTTTGCCCTCCGCACCCGTTGCTGTGCACTCCTCCGTGGCTCCGAAGCTCCCCCCTCCGCCTCCCACAGTCTCCGCCCGTGAAGGGGCTTCCTAGTGTGTGGAAACGTTTCCTCCTTCACAGCTCCCTCCCACTGGTGCAGGTGCCGTCCCTAATCTTTTGTCTCTGTTTTTTCTTTTGCCCTACCCAGGTACGTGGGGAGTTTCTTGCCTTTTGGGAGGTCTGAGGTTTTCTGCCAGCGTTCAGTAGGTGTTCTGTAGGAGTTGTTCCACGTGTAGATGTATTTCTGGTGTATCTGTGGGGAGGAAGGTGATCTCCGCGTCTTACTCTTCCGCCATCTTCAAGGTCCCCCGGGAATTGACTCTTGGATTAATTTCCACTCACAAAGGGCCCCTGCACTGGACTGGCCTATGGAGAGGGTGGCTGACCTCAAAATCACCTTAAAACAATGCTCAAACAAAGGAGAAACTACACTCATACCTGGATGAGAAGAAGACAACAGCAGAAGTAGACAGCTTGCCCAAGATCTTGGACCTGACTCATATGATCATTTATAATGTTTTCTTGACTTCTTGGACCCTTGCATATGAATCAAATATTTTCCCATCATGGGCATGATCCTATGCTTGTTTTAAAAAATCAATCCAATTGTTGGGTTTGTGGCCAATTACCTGTGTCTAGTACTTCTGTGTTACCTTGGTGTATTTCTCCACTTGATGGCTCTAATTGGTTGGCTCTTAGAAAATGTATTCTAGAAGAAAGAAATTATAGTCCTGTTTAGGCCACTAGTGATATTACTAGGTGGGATCCCCTCACCTAGCCAATTAATAATACCTGCTCCGACTCTGACCATAAATATGAATTTTCCTCTATTACTCAGGCTCAATCAGAGCAACAACCAAAATTTCAGCCAAGGAATAATACCTCCCACAATTATGGGATGGATTTATGTAGTTAACACCAGGCTATGGTAATTTAAGTAATTTAAATTTAAGCCTTTAATTAAAGGCTCCTCTATACTGGGGACAATTAAATCCATACTAGAGATAACCAGCCTAGTAACACTAGGAAACTGGGCTGGGTGCCTTATGGACAATGCCAATATATAATTTCCCTTAACGATAAGGATCGGTACAGAACAGAGTAAGTCAGATGACCTGGGATATACTGGGTTGCACCTAATGGAAGTTCTTGACATATATTCTTACTTATGACCTTACTAATCTGCTAGCTATATTGTTTTTTATATTGCCTGTTTTACAAAATTGTTGTTTCTTACATTACCAAATGTGTGACTGAGCCTCTGATAAAATGATGATATATAGTTTCATGTAAGATCAATGATGGTAATGATGTAACTCTAGATACGGGAAGAAGCAACAACAGCAAATATTTTCCTGGACCGTAAGAGAATAGTAAGACAGGTGGTCCAGAGACTTTTGGCTACTGTGAATAAGGCTTAGTCCAGGAATAGCGCATTGAGTGACCCAGCAGTGAAATCTTTGCCAGACCTGGGAATGAGCATTCCTGGCACCATGGGATGAAATGGTCATGAAATGCCCCCCAAACCATGATCATATTTATGAACCTGAAGGGGCCCTGCCAACTGAAAATTGACACTTGCCATCTGCCTCTGCAAGGATTAGGTCAATGGGCACGGCAGCCACTGACCTTCAACACCCCCTGAAAGGAGCTCAGGGAGGACATCAGGAATGAGGCACTCTGTGCTCTGGGAAAAACTGGCAGAACAGGTCTTCAGATAGTTAGATACTTTCAGGAGAAGCTTTTATGACCCCAAGTTCTTGCATCTTCTCATATCTAAAAAAGCACTAAAATCATTAACAGTGACATCTGCTTTGGCCATTAAGGAGAGAAATGCAACTGAAAGTCAAAATGGAGTAGCTGCGGTTCAGACATCCAAGGAAATAACCAGGTGACACTATGGGTGTGATTTCAGACAAGTCAAGTCCTTGTATTGCTAAGAACTTGAGTTTTCTGAGCTGTGTCAGACTTGGATGACACCAGCCAATCTCAAAACAATGTGTGCTGGCAGCTGTCAACTGCAACCTTACTTTTTAAAGGTGTCCTCTTGTAACTATTACATTTTTAGACAATGAAATTGTTTTAGATCATACATTAACAAAAAGAATAAACATGTATGATGACCAATAGCACTTGTTATCTATGTATAAATACCACATTAAAAGTTAAAACCTACTTAGATAAAACTAGACAACTGGTCACCTGGCTACAAGGCTCCCCAAAGCGCCAGGTCCAGACTGGGTTTCAGGCTTATTCTCCTGAAAAGAAATGAGATTTATTTTGTCTATTAAAATTCCAGTTGTCACTCCTCCAACTACTTTTAATTTGGTCTGTTACACCAAAATGGCAGACCAAGGGATTGAGATTTTAATCATACGAGACTAAGATCCAGGACTTGGAACTCAGAAATATTTCCAATTCAGTGTCTATTCTCCAAACTGAGGCAGCACTATGCCTCATTTTAACAGGAAGATGCCAGAGCCGTCGTTGCCCAGTTCCCTGAATTAAAACTGAGCAGGACTTTGTGGGGCTCCAGAGTACAAACCCTTTCTGTGCCCCCTGTTTCCTGTTTGTAGGATATAGACTTCATTCAGCCTCCTAGACCTTCCCTGAGTTCCAAAGGGCAGATTCAAACAGTTTCTAATCAGGGAAGGGAAGGGATGCAGAAACGGGAGGAGCAGTCAAATGGTGGTGCAGCCTTGGGGCAGGGTCCTGGTTCCTCCTCAAGGAATATGCTTAACAATATCTTTGAGTCCTTCTGCAGAACTGGGGCCGCCACTCAGGTGGAGGATGGTAACTTCAGGCTGAGCACAAGATTCCTGGAGCACCACCCAGTTACCATGCCACAAACCAATCAGAAGAAAGTCACACACCCTGCAGTCCACATCCCAAATTTTGCCTTCCTTTTCTGGGCCTGGTGATGACCATCCTGTTAGGCCTCTTGTTTGGCCCCTGTCTGTTTCAACTGCTTACAAGGTTCATCTCCAACAGGGTCCAACAGTTTCAAGCTAAATTGTTACTACAAGGGTGAATGCTGGTTTCAGGCACAGAATACCTCGATTTAGATCAGGTGGAGAGAGACTTCTACTCTACTAGGCAGGACTATGCCCACTCTCAGCAGGAAGTAGTTACAAAAGAAACAGACCTCCGCCCCGATTCCCAAGAAGTATCTTGAGTATGAAGTCTCAGGTGGGAGTTGTTAGAGGAAACACTGACTGAAACCGCCCACCCTGGCCAGCACTACAACAACCATTTGCATGAGTTATTTTATGACAGGAGGTCCTGGTAAGGAACATGGAACTAACAAGCCACCACCAACAGGAAAAATTCGGGAAACGTCAAAAGGAGACACCAGTCCATATGTCCTACCAACCTCCCAGAATCCTCCTCGCTGGAATTCAGCTTTGCTGACTGATGTGTGCGCCACCAGGAAGGACCCTGAGTCAGAATGACTGGCCAGAGACAACCTGAAAACTAACCCCACCATCATAAAACCTGAGACTGTGAGCCACGTGGAAGAGCAGTCCTCCTGGGTTCCCTTACCTTCCTGGTCTCCACCCAAGTGCCCCTTCCCAATAAAGTCTCCTGCTTTGTCAGCACAGTGTCTCCTTGGACAATTCACTTCCGAGTGTTAGACGAGCCCACTCTCAGGCCCTGGAAGGGGTCCCCATTCCTGCAACAAATCCAGATGGATGATCAAGCCTCTACAGGACCTGAAGCTTTTATTCAAAAAGGACAAAGAAACATCACAGACCCAAGAATGCAACAACTCCAGCTTCAAATGATGCTACGCCAGGGATTCCAACCCATCCCACCTGACAAAGGGGACCATCAACACCTGCTGGACAAAGTTGTTGCCTCCTTCTACTCCCCACTCTCCACCTCTGTCAACAATCCCAAGACCCCTATCTCTGACAGATAGTAAGGAGATCTGGACCCACAGGTAGGGACAACACCCATGCTCAGCTTGAAGCAGTTACATAAGATGGACCGTTGGTCCCTCTGCCTCTTAAAAGATTTTAAGGGTCCCAGACTCCTTGAGAGGGGAATGTTACAGCAGGCAGTAGCTAGATATGAGCAGAGAAATGGAGGCAGGGGCCTGATGGCAGGAAATCACACATCTTGTAAACAGTGAGGGTCCATGGGCAGACACCACAAGAATATACAATGGCGAAAAGACAGCCTCTTCAATAATTGGTGCTGGGAAAACTGGACAGCTACATGGAAAAGAATGAAATTAGAATACTCCCTAACATCATACACAAAAATAAACTCAAAATGGATTAAAGACCTAAATGTAAGGCCAGACACTATCAAACTCTTAGAGGAAAACATAGGCAGAACACTCTATGACATAAATCACAGCAAGATCCTTTTTGACCCACCTCCTAGAGAAGTGGAAATAAAAATAAAATTAAACAAATGGGACTTAATGAAACTTAAAAGCTTTTGCACAGCAAAGGAAACCATAAACAAGACCAAAAGACAACCCTCAGAATGGAAGAAAATATTTGCAAATGAAGCAACTGACAAAGGATTAAACTCCAAAATTTACAAGCAGCTCATGCAGCTCAATATTAAAAAAACAAACAACCCAATCCCAAAATGGGCAAAGACCTACATAGACATTTCTCCAAAGAAGATATACAGATTGCCAACAAACACATGAAAGAATGCTCAACATCACTAATCATTAGAGAATTGCAAATCAAAACTACAATGAGGTATCACCTCACACCACTCAGAATGGCTACCATCAAAAAATCTACAAACAAATGCTGGAGAGGGTGTGGAGAAAAGGGTACCCTCTTGCACTGTTGGTGGGAATGTAAATTGATACAGCCATTATGGAGAACAGTATGGAGGTTCCTTAAAAAACTAAAAATAGAAATACCATATGACCCAGCAATCCCACTACTGGGCATATACCCTGAGAAAACCATAACTCAAAAAGAGTCATGTACCACAATGTTCATTGCAGCACTATTTACAATAGCCAGGACATGGAAGCAATCAAAGTGTTCATCAACAGATGAATGGATAAAGAAGATGTGGCACATATATACAATGGATTACTCAGCCATAAAAAGAAACAAAATTGAGTTGTCTCTAGTGAGATGGATGGACCTAGAGTCTGTCATACAGAGTGAAGTATGTCAGAAAGAGAAAAACAAATACCGTATGCTAACACATATATATGGAATCAAAAAAAAATAGTTCCGAAGAATCTAGGGGCAGGACAGGAATAAAGACGCAGACGTAGAGAATGGACTTGAGGACACGGGGAGGGGGAAGGGTAAGCTGGGACGAAGTGAGAGAGTGGCATGGACTTATAAATACTACCAAGTGTAAAATAGCTAGCTAGTGGGAAGCAGCCGCATAGCAGAGGGAGATCAGCTCGGTGGTTTGTGACCACCTAGAGGGGTGGGATAGGGAGGGTGGGAGGGAGACGCAAGAGGGAGGAGATATGCGGATATATGTATATGTATAGCTGATTCACTCTGTTGTACAGCAGAAACTAACACACCAATGTGGAGCAATTATACCCCAAGATAGATGTTAAGAAAGCAGGAACCTCCAGACTGACAGTAAACCACACGTTTTGGGTGATAAGTGTCCTGGAAGCAGACAAAGAAAGGTGGGGAAAGACAGGAATCTCCTATGTCCGAATGTGACCTGTTGCTCATTATGCTCTCATTACAATAAAATTAGCCTTACAGATGAGAAGTACCCATCATGCACTGACACCATGATACTTCTGATCTAAGCCAAATAAGAACAGAAATCCCTCCTCCCCTCAGGAAGATAGAGCTGGGATGAAAATCAGGGAATACGACCCCCAAACCCCTCCTTCCCCAGTGAATACTCTGCCCCTTTATTTGTATGCCCCTCATAACCGGCTTGCCAGAGAAACCCAGGGCAGCAGCTCCTCACCCATTTGTCTGCTCTCCCTCTGAGAGCGTATTCTTGCTTAAATAAATCCTCACTTTACTTTCTTAACTCCCTGCTTGTCTCCGAATTCTTTTGCGACAAGGCAAGAACCTTAAATTCACTGGGAGCAGTACTGTTCATCAAACGGCTATTATAGCATCTGGTAAATATTTGCTCAGTAAATGTGACTTCCTAACTTGCTACCTGTGCAATCCTACACAGCATTCAATATTTTCTGATGACAATATATCTGAAAACAGTATGCAGGAAATATCCCCATGCCTTTCAGCACAAGAACAGGCACGTGCAAATTCTCCTTTTCCAGTGTTTTTTATTTGCACATTTAATATTCACAAATCATTTTACAGATTTATTCTTTTCACAGGTTCTTTATTTATAGGAAAAATCAGGATTAAAACAGAGCATCGAAGAGGACCAAGAAATTACCAGCAGAGATGGTGCAGAATACAAAGGCTCTAAAAGAGAACAGAGTGAACAAGAGCAGCGTGTAGCCACTTCCTACCAGGCTGGAACACTGACTTCATTAAGGCAAAGCCTTTATTTACTGTGTTATTTCTTTACCCCACCTAGTTTAACCCAAATAGAAAGGCATTCTATTTTCACACTACTGCTCTCTGAGGTCTTAGGAATATAGCTGGTACTACATGTGACCAGTGGCATCCCATGACTATAAACACCTGAATAGACACGTTAAATTTTGATGTGTTAACCATCCCACTGGGAGAATTAAAACGAAAGAGGCAGAAGCTGCTTGATTCTTAAGACTTTGAGAAAAAGGGGAGGGGTGTATGTGTCTGGTGGTGGGAGGAGGGGAAAGAAAAGGGGCTCGAGGAGGAGTGAGGGCAGCAAACCTAACTCTTCCCAATGTATAACCGCTGTGTCTTTCTCAGATGCTAATATAGTATTCTAGTACTCAGAAAAAAACGAGTTATTGACCTCCAGTGAGCTGTACGTTGTAATGGCTAGTAACAGGGAACGTACCCTGGGGAGGAGGTGTATTCATTTCATACGTATAACAATGCAATTCAAAACTGTGTCCTACTATGATCTCAGCTAATGTGTTTTCCTATTTTAAATATCAATTCACTGTGTAACCTTGGACAATTTACTTAACCTTTCTGTGCCTCAATTTTCTACCAGTGAAATGAGGATTGTACCACTTTATGTTGAAGATTGGAGGAGATGCATAAAAAGCACTTAAGAATAGTGCCTGGCCAAATCCACAGAGACAGAAAGCAGACTGATGGTTGCCAGGGGCTGGGGAAAAGGGAAAAAGAGGATGACTGCTAATGGCTTTGGGGTTTCTTTGTGAAGTGATGGGAATGTTCTAAAATGAGACAGTGGTGATAGTTGCACAATTATGTGAATATACTGAAAAATCACTGAATTGTATATTACTTTAAAAGGGTGAATTTTATGGTAAAGTATATCCCAATAAAGCTGTTACAAAAAATTCTTAAAAAAATAGAGTAGTGTCTGGCACACAGTAAGTGCCCAATAAATGTTAGCTATTATTTGTAGTAATATTATTGTCACATTATTATTTAGCCATCTTATGACCTAAGTAAATCCCTAGAAATTCTTTATTTTTAATAAAAGCCCATGAATCTAAAAAAGTATTTCTAATTTACATATATGCATTAACATTCACACATTTATTTCTATCCAAATTGTCTCAGAAATGAACAGTTTAATTAAGAAGCACAATTTCAGTATTTTACTCTGGAATAAAACAACTGCATGCAATGGATGTCTGATCATATCATGATAGGCCTTAGATAAATTTCAATGACTTGATGTTATCCAAGAATTGGAAATGATGGGAGATTTTCATTTTCATCTCCAGGAATAAACAGGAAGTTCAAATACAGTAAGTACTTAGATTATATAACGTACACAATTAAACCTTCAAATATAGGCTTGTCAGCCTTCTAATCACATTTTGGGGGACACTTTATAAAAAGACAAATACAGTAAACAGTAAAATGCTTACTAGCCCCATGCCCTGTGACCCCCTCACCTTGCCCAAAAGAAAATCCCCACAATGAAAAGATACAACTCAACTCATGTAATAAACCACTTAAGAGGCAAAAGACTTGACGATTAATGATTGACTTTTAAGACTACACTGCAAAAAAGATGTTCACATCAATTGAGTATTTATAATCTGAACAGCAATTAAATCCAGTCTTCACCTTTCCTATTGCTAAAGAATATGACAACGGAGTCTCAATCTCAGAAGCAGGAGCAGCAAGTGATAAGCCACGATGGCAGTAATGCACATCACATGCTTGAATTTCATCTAAAGCGTGAAACCTTCCAATTCCCGGAACAGGGTTTCCTTTGCTGGAGTCCCCTTCCCTTCTAGTCTTCCTTTCTATAATTAGCCACGTGCCTCTGCAGCAAATCAGGGAAAGCTGTGTTGAGGGTTACAACTTCCAGATACTCAGGTCTTCTGTGACAGAAAGCAATGCACTTTTTTGAATATATTAAGAAAATATTTATTTATACCCTCAAATTGACCACTCATTTTCAGAAAGATAATTAAATCTCCATCTTACCCGCCTTCATTTAAATCAAATAAAACCATTCCCTAAGTCACCCAAAAGCAACAGATTAAAACACAGAACAAGTTGCCTTAACACCCAATATGTATAATACCCCCCTCACACACACACAAACCCCACCAAAGTTGTGGCCTTAGGAATTTCTGACCAAATATTTAGCCTGAGTAAAATTCAGTGAAGATTTAATTCCCTTTTGAGAAGCATGATTATTTCTTTAATTTTACATTATAATCATTGGGATAGATTACAAAACAACTTTGGAAGAGATGTTTTTAGTGGGAAGTTAGAAACTTTCAGACAATGGAAATGGATGATAATTTAGGACCAATTTTAAAATCAGAACCAGTTTCAAAATATTTTATTTATCAAGACTGAAACATTGGCTTTGTCCTAACAGGGTTTATTTTGAAATTTAAAAGGGAAATTGAAACAAATACAAATACATAACCAAAATATCTAGACAATGCTGAGACAGAGGGGACCAATTTTGTAATGCTCTGTAATTGAATATCATTCCAAGTACTCATTTGTCCTAGTATTGTTCATTTGGTTAATCTGGGGATGGAGAAAGTATATTTTAAAAATTATATATCTATGCATAGGTCATCTTTAAATACCAGTGAATAAATATTTAAACTCCATGATAAAGAAAAGATGTGGAATAAGAAATTCCTATTTTTATAAGTAACTATATTTACAATGAATGTTTTCTGCCTGACTCCTAATCTTTGTCTATTAAGAGTTTTTCACTGTGCAATTTATAGAAGGCAGCAGCTCATATTACCTTAAAAGAACCCTGATTAGCTCAGAATCAGCCTGTCCCAGACACTCTGCTCCCTGAAAAGCCTTCACACTTGTGTGCATAAATAGCTGAGAATACAAGTAGGTGCACATGTGCAAAAAAGTACTTCTCTAAAGGAGAGCTAATTGGCTTTACAAATAAAGTCTAAAACCAAGAAAACAAACTGCTATCCCCAACCCGAAAAACACACCTAATGAAAAAACTGCTAAGCCCACTATGAAAAGGCGGCAGCTGTAAACTCAACTCATCCTACCTCATGCTCTTAAGCATCTAGTTGTTCTGTGAAATCAGCCATTAGAACACTAAATCCCTCCATGTTTACATGGTTAAATGCAGCCTTTGATTTAGCTTTACTTTTTAGTTAGAGGTCAGACTACACAGAATAGCAAGAAATTCCTTACAGCTATGCTGTATCCAAACTGCCTCATTCTACCCTTAAGAGAAGCTGCCCACATGATAATATGCATTAGGGACCTACCAATCTAAATTTCTGAGGTCTTCTACTTGGGTAAGTTCAATCATTGGTCCACTGAGAGCTTCAGTCAAAGGAAAATTACAAGTTGACTGCTAACACCTTAGCTTGCATATGCAGAACTGGGAAGTAAGATTAAAAATTAAGAGTGTCCAGGCATAGAAAGAAACGAAATTGAGTTATTTGTAGTGAGGTGGATGGACCTAGAGTCTGTCATACAGAGTGAAGTAAGTCAGAAAGAGAAAAACAAATACTGTATGCTAACACATATATATGGAATCCAAGAAAAAAAAAAAGGTCATGAAGAACCTAGGGGTAAGACGGGAATAAAGACACAGACCACAGAGAATGGACCTGAGGATATGGGGAGGGGAAAGGGTAAGCTGTGACAAAGTGAGAGTGGCATGGACATATATACACTACCAAACGTAAAATAGATAGCTAGTGGGAAGCAGCCGCATAGCACATGGAGATCAGCTCGGTGGTTTGTGACCACCTAGAGGGGTGGGATAGGGAGGGTGGGAGGGAGGGAGACAGACGCAAGAGGGAAGAGATATGGGAACATATGTATATGTATAACTGATTCACTTTGTCATAAAGCAGAAACTAACACACCATTGTAAAGCAATTATACTCCAATAAAGATGTTAAAAAAATTAAGAGTGTCACTGAGCTGCTATTAAGCATGGCAGAAAGGTGACTATACAGAAAGACTAAAAAAGCCTATGTTTTAGATGTCCTTTGCTTTTTTTTAAGCAAGTGCAGAATTTTCTCTAGTCAAAATCTGAATTTTGCTTAGATGTTTTCTCCTCCCACATCTATGTACCCCTTTCCCAACCTCTCTCATTGTCTTTTTAAGCTTAAGAGAAGTAAAATAGACTATCCCTTATTATTTATGAAAAGAGAGGCATATTCTAATAGTCATAAGGCAATATGTTTAAGAGCTGCACCTGAACTGGTATTCTCAAAACTGAAAATATAGTTACCAACTCTATTCAACTTGCAGGATGTATCCATGTGCTTCCCAAGTCATTGGTTGTCACCCAAATGGACCACAGTGACCCCATCATGCCTTAAGGAGGCATTATACTGTGTGTACTATGCACACATATTTTAAAGAAATAACATTAAGAAGGAAAGGACGGCCTTTCAAACATCAGTTCCTTACATAAACGGTGACGGTGCTTTATGGTTCCCTTTTAATCTCCTCGTATACCCAGTTACCAAATACCTCCAAAATTAGACAAAAGAGGGCCAAAGGCAAAACTCCACGGTGAATTGCATCTTTGAAATGAGCTTTGAATTCCCTGGTTTTTAATTTCCATTTCCTGATTTACTGAGGAGTGAAGGTGAGAATCATCCAACTGATGACAAAGTAAAACAAGAAAACAGGATAAACAGCAAGGGCTTTGCGGTTTGGAGGCTGGCTATCAGCAAGGAAAGCTGTAGAGGCTAAACAAAGCAAAACAAGACAACAAAAAGGAATATTTAATACAATAAGACTGTCACAACTACTAACATTTACTAAACTTGAAGGGGCCTGACATAGTCTGGGACACAGAATTATATACTATAAGTTCAGTTACATTTGTGATCCTCAGAGAAAAAGGCATTTGGCAGCATAGTTTTCTGGACAGCTGAGGGCTACCTGTTTCAAGTATGAAAGCTTGGAAAGGTTTCAACCATTTAAGATGGAAACCTTTCTAAAAGGGGTTTCTTACCCTTTTCTGAGAAGTTACTGAACTGTGCTAAATAGGCTTACAAAACTCCTATGGCAAATGGCTTCACACTGCTGTGTTTTTTGAGTACTTGTTCTTAATAAGTTATCAGCTCTTTTAGATGCCAATCCTCTTGTCCATCCAGGAAACATATACTCATCTTTTTACTCATCGATAATCACCCTTCAAGGAAACCTTTCCTGAACAACCATCTGGTATCCTGCCACCCCAGGTAGAACTGCCCACTTACCTCTTCTGTGTCTCCACTATACACTGCATAGACTTCCATTGCCCACCTGGAAAACTTTTATGCCTAGATTGTGAACTCGGAGGATAGAGACCATGCCTAGCACAATGCCTGACACACAGTCTGTGTTTAATACATATTTGCTGAATTACAGGAACTTCTCTCTCATCTAAGATTCTACTTGCTGAACCACTGTGGGCCTGGACACTTGATAACTAAGTTATTCAGAACTACATATACGGTAAATTATCAGACTCTAAGTGAGGGAATGAGGGGCTCTTCCATGGGTAGTTAAAGCACCCAAGCTTAATACAATCCTTGGAATATCAATTCTGGCATTCTCAGACCTTACTTTTGGATTACTTCTTGGCTTTTAACCATGTTCCAAAGAGATGTTATTGCACATAAAAATATTAGGCAGTCTGTCTATCCCATTAAAAAGAAGCTAGTGAACACTTCCAGTTTAAGGTGGAATTTTAAGAGAATTTTAGGAAAGTACAAACAATGAGCAAATAGCATTCATTGCCACTGCTACAGGCTCTCACTAATCTTTAGCAGAATTTTCTACTGAAGCAGACAAGTACTATGATACTTACCAACCTATACTGGGAGGTAGTATAGTACATTTCTAAACAGGTATGTGATCTGGTTGGGTTTGAAACTTGATTCCCCTATTCACTAGTTATGTGTCCTAGGGCAAGTTGCTTAACCTCTCTGGGTCTGTTCCTCATCTATAAAGATGGGACCAATAATAACTTTTTTTATTTATTAGGGTTGTTGTGAGGGTTAAATGAGATAATATGTATGAAGTACTTATGACAGTGCCTGGCCTACAGTAAGCAATTGGTAAATGCTGGCTATTATTATGATTAATTTGTCAGGAAAAGGCTCAAGCCATTTCTCAAGTCACCTATGCCTCCTATATGCCAGGACTAAGCTAGGTCTAGTGTAATCTCCTTTTTCAACCCTATCCACTATTTAAGGATTGAAAAGAAAAAAAGACGTGACTCTCCACATCTCGGAAGTCCAGATAGCCAACTCAGATAAGATGAACATTATCCCTACTGAGAGAAGACGGTTCTATGGACGACACTGGCAAGAATCATATCACTCATATGTAACTTATCAGTTACACTCCTCCTCATCTGATCTTCATCTCTAACTCATGTTTCGGTCTGCTCTGTTACTGTAGAGATAAGTACGTTCTTACCTACTATAGACCAGGCAAACATCACGATCACCACAAAAAGCCGGACCATGAAGTTTATTGGTCCTGCCTCGGTCAAAAGTACCAGCCGGCAAACCAGCATTGCCACCGTCAGGGGAAGTATACAGTAACCCAGCACACAGAGGCTCTGAAAAAAAGATCTAAAAAACAACATACATCCATAAAGATCATAAATATAGCTGATCTGTATCATGATACAGTTTATTACACAGATTTCTATGTATCATGGATCATTACCTTCCTTCAGATACATAATACCTATACCCTAATGTTGATTTTATAAGGATAGGCCTCTGTATTAAACATGTGCTTTAGTTTTGCTCTCCCCATACTCTCCTCCTCTCTGCTTAAACTCCTTAAGAGTCAGCCATCTAGTATCTAGATGATCTGCTCTAATTCCTAGAGACCTCCTTCTCCCACTGAACCTCTAAGAATGGTGTTTCTTAATCTTTTGTGGTTTACAGACCTATTTCAGAATTTGTTGAAAACTATGGACCATCTGTTCCCAAAGACAGACATAATCTTCTAACACAAAAAATTCTGCCTATGATTTCAGGGGCTGGAGCGAGAGCACTGAAGCTTATCAAAGGACCCCAGATAATTTAAGGTAATTTAATTCAACTAGGTTATCTCTGTTCAGTGGTTTTAAGAGAACCTTCTTTTTGGCTCTCATTTATTTTGATTTTTCTTTTTGAAAAATATATAACTAGCCAGACTTCCTTAAAAATCTAAGATATGCAACCTGGCAAGGGAAAAGGGATGCATTTTAATAATACTCACATGTTTCCTCCAAGAAGTTTTGAGTTGAGGGTGATGGTAACTGCACCAAACCAGACAATGACAAACACTTCTGCAAACTGGGGCCCTCCATCTTTTTCGCTATCTACAGAGCCTCTCTGAAGCATTCTGTGACAAGGAAATGGCATGAGAATTGCCTAGTCTTTTATTTAGAGCAACAAAGTTACAGCATGGGTTCTCAAACTTTGAATCAGGGAGCTGCCCTAAACCTCACCTGAAGATCTATAAAATGTAGGCTGTACAAAAGTAAAATGCCTGAAGTATATCCCTTATTTCAAATTCCAAATGCCTCAGGACTACAAGAGGTGCTCCATTTGACCTCATGGGAATGCTTAAATGGATTACCGAAGACCTTTTTTAGTTAAGCAGAGGGTATAAACTGAAGGGCTAAATATGGCTCACAGACATGAGGTTGTTGGTCTATACAATACTTAAAATGGTCTTAAATTCAAGTTGATGTTATTTTAAAATTGGGAGGTATTTCTGGATTTTCTTGAAAAATCATAAGAGTTTCCAACACTGGACCTGCATTCCTACATGGCAACAATTGGGTACAGTTGACACAGCAGCAGATTCCTTCACAAGGGCTTCTGGTAACCAATTCGCAATGCATGCATGTACACATTTGAATTTGTAATCCTTGGGTTAAGGTTCTAGTTCTGGCATTTAAAAATGGAAGCAGTCTATAAACCTATTTAGTTGTTGATTTTTTAAAATCAAAACATACAGATTATCACGAAAAGGCTTTACTTTGAAACTGAGTAATTGAACAGTCACTTATATCCTCTCTAAAAATTTTACAGATGTAAACTGCTTTGAATTTTGGACTCAGAACACTTGTACTCTGTGTCATTTTTTTCCAGTAACAGAATAAGTAACATCAAACTCACAACCTCTTATTACAAAGTATAGAGAAGTCACACAGTAAGTCTTGTCCTGCTATGCTATGTGCCAGTACAGGCTTTTGTATTCTATGGTTCTGCATACTCTATTCCAAGTCCTGACAATCCAGTGCAAAGAATGCTGGCCCTCATCACTTGTTGTCTGGAACTCCTATTGCTTCAGCATGGTATGATAGAAAGAACATTAACTGGCCTGGAAGGCAGGAGACTCAGATATTGATCCTAATTCTGTCACTAGATATGGAAACTGGAGCAGATCACTTGATGTTCTGGGACTCCAATTTTCTTCTCTGCAAATAAGTGGTATTAAACTCCATAATCTCTAAGGTTAATCTTTCAAAACTAAGAAAGTATATGCTCAGAGCTTCTAATATAAACCCTTTCATCAAGGCACTGGATTGTTTCCCTTGATATGGTTATTAAAGGCATAAGATAGAGCACTCCACGTTTTTACCTAGATTACCATGTGCTTGACTTACATTTAAAAATGGGTAAAGAAGCCAGTAAGAAACTTGAATTTAAAATCATAAAAGGTTCGGCCTGGAAAGGACCCTCAACCATCTCCTTTTATAGATATGGAAAAGGAGACCCAGAGAGGTTACGTGGGAAGAGATGTGTAATAATTGCAGAGGTAGAGAATGGGCAGTCAAGGAAACCTGAGGTTGAATTCCAGGTCTACCACTGAATATTTGACCTTGGTTCAGTCCTCAATCTCTTTGAACCTGAGCTTGTTCGTCAAAAGAGGAAAAATATTCACTTCTTGTCATGAGGATAAGAGAAGGTATTTAAAAGTTTTCTGTAAGCTAAGAAAAATCATTATACAAATTTTGGTTATTAGTGGCCGAAAGTCACTCTGCTGATAGCAAAGTTAGGATGAGAACTCGGAACTGAATCCTAGTGCAGTATTTTTTCCACTCTACCAGTGGTTATATTCCCCTCTCCAGTGGAACTTTGCTTTCCTTCTTCTGTCCTTTCCCTTTACATACAATGCATACGGAAAACATAACACTTTGAAACATGATCTTGCTTTGAACTCTACCACTTCTACTCTAATTTATTCTCTTATACTTTTAGTAAATTTTTAAAGAATTATGTTTGCAAATAAACAGTGCTTAAACCTACAGATACTTAATTCACTTAGCTTAATGAGGTACACGAGTGTGAATAAATGTTGAACAGAAATGGCTAAAACAGGATAAGAAGTCATTGGTAAATGAAGGTGGGCATAATTTTCACATCTTTAAATTCCATCACTCTTTGAATTGATCTAGAAAACTACTTGACTTTTTAGATTTAAATACATAAGGAGTACAATATGTCATAGAAGTCCTAAATGAAATATTCAGTCAAAATCCCCTTCAATTTTGAAACTCCATGAAAAAAATCTAATCTATCTCAAATGACAAAGAAAGGAAATATAAGTACTTACAATGCAAGCGTCACACAAAGGATCAAAGGGCCCCATAAATCCCCTACAAGAAAAGACACAAGACTGTTAAGACACAACCATGTAGTGTTTTCTGTCTTTATTCCAATATGTACATCTCCCACTCTTGGAATTCAGACATCAAGGCTCTCCCTGTCTGCCCAAGCCTTCCGACCTCTGCTATCCCTCTGCTGACCCTCCCTGCTCCCTAATTCTGAATGCCCTTCTTCATATATCCTTTAAGTTTTGTTCACTTCACATCCCACAAATCACCCCTCTCCCCACCTACTAAGCCACATTCCAGCATGCTACAGTTAAAGACCAACGAGCAAGGAGTCAAAAGACATAAGTGCCCTACCCTGCAACACCAAAAAGAAGACTAAAGCCAAGTCACTTTACCTATCTGAGACTACATTAGACAAGGCAAGTATAATCAGGTTCACCTCACAAATATGAAAAACAAAGCTGGGAAGAAGTGACATGCCCAAGTTTCCGTAAACAGTTAAGTGTGGGGGTGGGACCAGAACCTAGAACCAAAACCAGAATCTTCTGATTCCTACTACAAAGTCCTTTCCACTCTGCAATACTGTTTCCCTTTCATAATTACTACATTGAACTAGCATAGAATTGCTGTTCTTATAGGCGAAAAACAGCCCAACACTGGTAATTTCATAGGGTTAAATGTTAACAAACAACATGAAAACTTTTTGAAAACTATAAAGGCTCTGTCAACATTAGGTCTAATCACTGTGGTTCTCAATCAATAGCTGTTGGGTGATTAATAAACCAACAGTTCAGTAACATACAGCTTAAAGCACAATTATCTTCCTCAAGTAATATGAAAAAAGGTACATATACCACTTCTAACTTTAACCTCACTTGTACATAACTTTATGTGAAAGAAGTGTGCATATGTACATACTTACGTCTTTTTTTTAAATAAGTAATTTTGACACCACTGTGGAAAGTTTGTTAAAGATGTAAAAAAAGAAAAACCATAATCCTAAGACTCTAATAAACTATTGTTAATTAAATAAGCAATAAATTGTTAAAATTTATCAACTGAAAAGCTGAATTCAAGTACAACTGACATTAATACACTGTTTTTTTAATGCAGTGAAGACTGTTTTTAATTTGTAAAAGATTCATAACAGTATTTTAAAACTATTCTTATTCTTGTGAAATACATAAAACACAAAATTTACCATTTTAGTCACTTTTAACTGTACAGGCACGGAGTATATTCACTGTTGTGCAAGCAACACACCATCCATCTCCAGAACTTTTTCATCTCCCAAACTGAAACTCCAACCCATTAAACAATAACTCCTCAATACCCCCTCAGTCCCTGACAACCATCATTTAACTTTTTTTCTCTATAAATCTGACTACTCTAGGTACCTAACATAAGTGGAATCATGTATGTCCTTTTGTGTATGGCTTATTTTACTTAGCATAATGTCTTCAAGGTTCATCCAAGTTGTAGCATGTATCAGGAATTTCACTCCTTTTTAAGGATAATAACCCATTCATATATGGCATACACCATGGTGTATATAACACACTTTGTTTACCCATCCATCCACTGATAGACGTAAGAGTTGTTTTCACCTGCTGCTATGAACACAGGTGCAAATAACTGTTTGAGTCCGTGCTTTCAATTCTTTTGGGTATATACCCAGAAGGAGACGTGCTGAATGAATCATGTGGTAGTTCTATACTATAAATTTTATATACTATAAAATTATGTGGTAATTTTTTGAGGAACCACCATGTTGTTTTACACAGTGGCTGTACCATTTTACATTCCCACCAGCAATGCACAAGGGTTCCAATTTCTCCACATCCTCACCAACACTTGTTATTTTCTGTTTCTTTGACAATAACCATCCTAATGGATCTGAATTGGTATCTAATTGGATAAGACAGCTTTTCTGAGGAAGAAACTTCAACCTCAGAAAAGTTAACTGTCTTATCCAAGATCACACACTATTCAAACACTGATTTGCCCATGCTCTTTCCACTACATACGAGCTGTAGCAAATCATGTGTCAGCTTCAACCCACAATGTACTATGTTGAAAAAGATTCTGACGCTGCATCCAATTGCCACACAGTGATGGCACATTTGCCACATATTTGACATCCTTATATTACAGCTGAAATGCTGCCAAAATAGAAGGTACACTCATGTACAACATCATTGTTACTACTCTCAAACAATAGATTCAATTTTTTTCTGACAAAGGGTACTAAGAAAAACCAAGAATGCTTGAAAAGAAAAGGTCTAACAATTTTAAGAATAAATTCTAAATAACAGCAAAATTTTCTGCAAACACTGTTTTGGAACTCCTAAAGAAAGCAGTCAACAGACTAAATGATCATTCTGAAAATAGAAATGTCAATAAAGCACTATTAATTTGTTAAACCTTTAATGGGTATTAGCTATTATTCTAATTTAACATTTACACATTTTGCCTTTCCCTTGGAAATCATTAGCTCTTTGGTTGAACAAAGTCCCTATGTCTTTGCCACTTCCAGAAATATTCTTTGCAGTGTCTATTATAGCAGGTGAAAATATACAGTCTATATTTATTGATGAGGACAATATATTCAGCAAAATCTTCCAATCTCTGAAATTCCATCCTAAATTTTTAACTTTTTTCAAAAACTTCATTTATGTATTTTTTCATCCTGCAAAATGACATCAGTTTTATTACCACAGAGCCTTTGCCTTATAAAATACTTATGATAATGTATGATGAGAAACAGCAAAGCCTCAAAATCCTTATATACTTACAATCTCTCAAAAGAGTATTGCTTTTCCTTGGGTACAAAACATGCATGAATTTTTTCCCAACAGCTTTTAGATCACGCATCTGAAAGATATAAACAACTTGTACTGTGATGACCAAGGTTGCCAAGCAGCCCCCTCACTTAATTTGCTAAAATTTCTTTTATTTCAATCTCCTGGGAGCCCTTCATTGAATTTTAGAGCTATAACTCCAGTTTAATTCCTTCACTATACAAACAAACCAGAGAGGTGGGGTTTTTCTATTAACTCCTTTTTCTATTAACTTTTCCTATTAACTCCTTAAGCCAACATCTAACTCTTTACCACATTCATCAGTTCTGTTTTGAGTTTTTAAACTCCACAGAAGAGAAACATAGCCCTCCTAATATGTTACTTAAAGAAACGAAAATAATAGCACTAGTAAAATCTGCTCTGCAAAACACAGCACCTAACTTTCAGTTCATACATGATGAGGTCACAAGGGGCAATCAGCCTGCTCCCAAGCTAACACATTCTTCACAATGTGTAAAGTCAATTAATTTTCAACATTCCCATACATTCTGGCAAATGAATCCTAGAAGCCAGATTTTAAAAAATCAAGACATTTAAAGAAGGGTGCAGTCATATAAACATAACCTCTCAAATTATAGTTGAGGTAATTCTGTCCTAATTTAGAAATTTCTTCATGTCATTAATAGTTCTTTGTAAACATGACTTTTAATGGTTGTTTACCATTCTACCACATAGATGTAACATAATTTACTTAACCGATTACTCTTCTTTGCAACTTTCTCCCATTATAAATATTGCTGTAACAAACATCTTTGTATAAACATTTTTCTATATTTTTTAAAATACTTTTGTATTAAAAATTTTTTTTCCTTATACTATACCTAGAGAAGTGGGAATTATCACCTCAAAAAGATTGGACATTTTAAGTTCCTTAATATCCATTACAGCCAAACTGCTTTCCAAAAAGGCTGTACCAAATTATTCTCTAGGGGAGAACCTTAAATTTCAATAAATAAAATACACTGAAAACCAGTGAACCAATCAAAAATATTACAAACTGCTATTAGCTATTTAGCCCCATGACACTGAACAGAAGTTCTCTCAACTTGTCTAACTTACAATGGTATTCTGAACAGATTCATTCAGTGTGGAGCTGTCAAATTCCCGAATGCGAGATCTCATGGGAATGGTGATTTCTCCTTCCACAGGGATGTCTTGTGAGATAGATATATCTGAAAGGCCTGCAAACTGAGAAGAATTAGGGACAAAAATTTAAAGCCTGTAATAAACTGTAGGATTCCCCCAAAGACATCATCATTTCCCAGAGAGCAGGACCATGTCTTTTTGTAGGGTTTTATACAGTTTTTAAAATAAGGTGTTAGCTCACCAGACATCGAAAAATGCAGTTAGCTAAAATTCTCAAACGCTTATTTCTTTTAACTTAAAGAAGGAGATGGCAAACAATGGAAAAAATTATAAAGTAAATGGCATAGACTTTCTTGCCCTCAAATATCTGGTTTATTTCAAGCATGAAATCTTTTTTTTATATCTTTATCAGAGTATAATTGCTTTACAATGTTGTGTTAGTTTCTGCTGTACAACGAAGTGAATCAGCTATATGTATACATATATCCTCATATCCCCTCCCTCTTAAGCCTCTCTCCCACCCTCCTATCCCACCCCTCTAGGTCATCACAAAGCATCAAGCTGATCTCCCTGTGCTATACAGCAGCTTCCCACTAGCTATCTATTTTACATTTGGTAGTGTATATACATCGATGCTACTCTTTCACTTTGTCCCAGCTTCCCCATCCCCCACACCCGTGTCCTCAAGTCCGTTCTCTGTCTGCGTCTTTATTCCCACCCTGCCACTAGGTTCATCAGTACCGTTTTTTTAGATTCCATATATGTGTTAGCATACGGTATTTGCTTTTCTCTTTCTTACTTCACTCTGTATGACAGGCTCTAGGTCCATCCACCTCATTACAAATAACTCAATTTCACTCCTTTTTATGGCTGAGTAACATTCCATTGTATATATGTGCCACATCTTCTTTATCCATTCATCTGTCGAAGGACATTTAGGTTCCTTCCATGTCCTGGCTATTGTAAATAGTGCTGCAATGAACATTGGGGTGCATGTCTCTTTTTGAATTATAGTTTTCTCAGGGTATATGCCCAGTAGTGGGATTGCTGGGTCATATGGTAGTTCTATTTGTAGTTTTTTAAGGAACCTCTATACTGTTTTCCACAGTGGCTGTATCAATTTTCATTCCCACCAACAGTGCAGGAGGGTTCCCTTTTCTGCACACCCTCTCCAGCATTTATTGTTTCTAGATTTGTTGATGATGGCAATTCTGACCAGTATGAGATGATACCTCATTGTGGTTTTCATTTGCATTTCTCTAATGATTAGTGATGTTGAACATCCTTTCATGTGTTTGTTGGCAATCTATATATCTTCTTTGGAGAAATGTCTGTTTAGGTCTTCTGCCCATTTTTGGATTGGGTTATTTGTTTTTTTTGATATTGAGCTGCATGAGCTGTCAAGCATGAAATCTTAACAGGATAGAAGCTAGTAAGATTGCAGAACTTTTAGTGACATTTCAGTGATCACATCTTAGCACAGCCACAATTCTGTTGCACTTCTGCTCCTTAGTGGGCTCCAGTGGCCTCTGCTGGCTAAAACAGAGCATTATGCTGGCTAAAACTGGAGCATTATGTGAAATCTAAAGGGAAACTGGGAAGAACATGGAAATAGCAAAACACATCATTATTTATACTCTTTTTACCAGATTACTGGCAACCACAGATCAAATAACATTTCCAAAGTGAACTGCAAGATTGCAAACTTTTAAACTCTTACGTTCATATGCCAAATTTGATTACTGTGACTGAAACTCTAGAATCTTCAAGTTCCTAAGAAAACAGAAGCAATCCCTTCTCATATGGTTTTTGGCCCAATGTTTAGTGGGCAATAGTTACAGGTAAATGAAATACAAGACAGTATACTAAAATTTTAGGAAGAATAAGGTTGTTCAAAGAACTTATGAAAAGCAGCTTCTCAATCACACTCTTAATAAGGAAATGCAAATTAAAGCTACTTGAAAATTCTTCACCTGTTAGACCGGCAAAAATCCAAGTTTGACCACACATTCTACAAGTGAAGCTGAGGGGTAAAAGCACTCACACACTGCTGCTGGGGAGGTAAAATGGTACTAGGCCCTATTGAAGATTAATCTGGCAATATCCAGTAAGTTTACATATGGATTGCTCACCACTTTTAGGAGTCTAAAGTGGTAAAAATACAAAAAATCATATATATATATATATATATATATATACACACACACACAAACACACACACAAGGCTCTTCATTACAACACTACCTGTAAAAGCGAAAAACCTGAGAATAGCCCAAATGCCCATCAACAGAGAACCAGTTGAATAAAGCATGGTATGTCCACATAATGGAGTGCTATGCAGCTGTAAGAAGGAATGGGTATATCTCTAAAGAACTATTATGGAGTGTTAAATTAAAAAATAATGTGGAGGAAAGTCTGTATACGTGCTACCATTTATCTGAGAAAAGAGGGGGTACAAATATATATATATACATATCTGAATATCTTTTAAATATAAGAAATAAGTCATGTAATGTGACCTGTCACATGTAATGTAAGAAATGTCATAGATTTTTTTTAAAAGAGGCTTCCTAATTAGGAAAGGAGGGAATAAGGTGGAGGAAACAAGTAGAGAAGTTAGTCTTCTTGGAACACACATTGTTCTGTATATATAACTTGAAATCATATAAATAACTTCACAGAATTATGAGACAAAATTAAAATTTAAAAGCAGTCCCAAAAACTGAAAGAAAAATGAAACAAATGAACCTACTGAATTAAATACACAACCACACAGAGAGCAACTATTTCAAGTGACTTTACAACACTGTAATTTGACTTCCAATTAGGATGTAGAAAGCTGGAATGAGCATCCCATCCACTAGAACAATGAGAAAAAGCTAGACTAACTACAAAATCATAACTTTCCTTGAACCCATCAGAGAGCTGAGGTTGTAGGGCAACCAAGCAGCATGAATGAAATCTAAGGAAAGACAGGCACTTACTTCCAAGAAGAGATGGGACATGAGCACTGGCTCATCTGTAGCAAAGCACGAGAAGACAACAACACGGGGCATCACACAGATGATTAAGAATTCAGCTAAAATTTAAAAATGAATTGCTAAAGACCAAGTGTTGACTAGTGTGAGAGTACAGTGTCCCTGGAAACATTAGACACAGGAGGCATTCACACCCACTTGCAGGCTCTTCTCCACAGACTTCCATTGGTCCAGGTGTAAGGGGAGTAGCTGCCTCTTCTGAGAAAAGCACAGAGACCGGCTCAGACCCTTCTCCCCTACAGAAAAAGAGACTTAAAGCTGCTGGGGGAAGATCAGCAAACTCTGTTGTCTCCAGAGCACAGGTGAAAACCCACTGTGGCTGGGGAAAGGGAAAAGACAAACCTCACTACTCCTGGAGGAGGGGTGGGAAATCATCCTGAGGCCAGACTATTAGAGTCTCCCTTCAGCTGGGGGAGAGACAGGATCACTGAGAAAGTCTCACCCAGGAAGACTCAGGGACATATGACCTACCTAAGGCAGAGGCTGGACCAAAACAACAAAGAATCTCCACCTCCCAGGTACCCACCACAAGGCTAGCAAGTATGCAACAACAAGCAATAGCAGTCTAGTGCTAAGGGAGGGGCTAGAGCTTGGAGAGAAACCAACTATCTTAAGCAGGGGCAAAGGGAATACAGAAAACTAAGCATGGAGGAGGAACATTAAGAAAAACACTGGGAAAACCTAGTGCCCACCCTAAGCACAAGGTAATAGGGGAGGAATTTGAAGCTGATGATGCATTGAAGGTTCCCATATCAAGTACAAAACCCAAATACAGTTCAACTCCTTACTATATTAACTTAACCCCCATAGTAACAACTTAGCAGAAAAGATGTGCCATTTCCAGGCAGTCTCTACTGTTATACACAATGGCCAGTGATCAATAAAAAAATTACCCCTTCCCCATACACACACACACACACACACACACACACACACACACACACAGGGAAACAACCTTCTGTTACAAGACAAAGCAATTAAACCAGACTCTGAGGTGACCCAGATGTTAGAATTTCAGAAGAAAAATTTACCATGAATACAATTAAAATGTTAAAAAAGGCTCTAGTAGAAAAGATACATGCATGAATGATGATGAATTTCTGCCAAGAGATGGAAACTGTAAGAGTCAAATGGCAATGCTAGAAGTAAGTGAATACAGTAACAGATGAAGAATGCCTTTGACAGCCTTACCAGCAGACTCAACAGAGCCAAATAAAGAAATCGGTGATAGGTCAGTGAAAATTATCTAAACAAAAACAAAACAAGAAGAGTTAGAAAATTTAAAATTACACACATCAAATCATTGTATTGGGGCTTCCCTGGTGGCACAGTGGTTGAGAGTCCGCCTGCCGATGCAGGGGACACGGGTTCGTGCGCCGGTCCAGGAAGATCCCACATGCCGCGGAGTGGCTAGGCCCGTGAGCCATGGCCACTAAGCCTGCGCGTCCAGAGCCTGTGCTCCACAGCGGGAGAGGCCACAACAGTAAGAGGCCCGTGTACCGCCAAAAAAAAAAAAAAAAAAACAATCATTGTACACCTTAAACTTGTACAATGTTATATGCCAATAATATCTCAATAAAACTAGAAAATAACAAAAAAGAACACCCCAAAACAGAACAGAGCATACAAGAACTGTGGGTCGATATTAAACAGTCTAATTTGTATATTACTGAAATCCCACAAGAGGAGAAAGATAATGGATCTGAAAAAAATATTTGAAAAGGTAACAACTGAATTGTTTTCCAAAAATAACGAAGACATCAAATGACAGATCCAAGCCCAGAAAACCCCAATCAAGATAAATACCTCGGGCTTCCCTGGTGGCACAGTGGTTGAGAATCTGCCTGCCAATGCAGGGGACACGGGTTCGAGCCCTGGTCTGGGAAGATCCCACATGCCGCGGAGCAACTAGGCCCGTGAGCCACAACTACTGAGCCTGCGCATCTGGAGCCTGTGCCCCGCAACAAGAGAGGCTGCGACAGTGAGAGGCCCGTGCACTGCGATGAAGAGTGGCCCCCGCTCACCACAACTAGAGAAAGCCCTCGCACAGAAACGAAGACCCAACACAGCCAAATAAATAAATAAATAAAATTTTAAAAAATAAATAAAAATTATATTAAAAAAGATAAATACCTAAAGACAAAAGCAAAAATCCACAAACCTAAACACATTCACACTACTGAAAACCAAAGATAAAGAGGAAAACCTTAAAGTCTGCCAGAGAAAAAAGACATTGCAATCAGAGGAAACAGGTAACAGACATCTCACCCAAAACTACACAAGGCAGAAGAAAATGGACACACCTTTAGAGTGCTGAACAAATAAAACTGTCAACCCAGAATTCTAAACCCAGCAAAAATAGCTATTAAAAATGAAGGCAAAACAATGACATTTTTCAGATGAGCAAAAGCTGAAACATGCACTATAAGAAATGTTAAAGTATGATCTTCAGAAAGGAATATGATATCAGAAGGAGATTTGGATTTACACAAGGAAATGAAGATAACCAGAAGTGGTTTAAATGATGGTAAATATAAAAAATATTTTATTTTTAATTATTCTAAAAGATGACTGCCTAAAGCAGAGGTCACCAAACTTCTTCTGTGAAGGACCCAAATAGTAAATATTTTAGGTTTTGAGAGCCAAATGGTTTCTGTTGCAGTTGCTCAACTCTGCCACTGTAGCATGAAAGCAATCAAAGACAATACATAAAAAAATTATGTTTGGGGGGCTTCCCTGGTGGCGCAGTGGTTGGGGGTCCGCCTGCCGATGCGGGGGGCACAGGTTCGTGCCCTGGTCGGGAAGGATCCCACGTGCCGCGGAGTGGCTGGGCCCATGAGCCATGGCCGCTGGGCCTGCGCGTCCGGAGCCTGTGCTCCGCGGCGGGAGGGGCCACGGCAGTGGGAGGCCTGCGTACTGCAAAAAAAAATTATGTTTGGCTGTGTTCCAATGAAACCTTATTTACAAAAATAGGTAGTGGGCCAGACTTTAAATTATAAAAATATAACATTTAGGAGATAACTGGAAATTTGAACACCGACAAGATATTTGATATTAGGGAATTATTGATTTTTTAGATGTACTAATGATATTGTGGTTATGTTCTTTAAAAACAGAATCCTTATCTTTTAGAGATACATATCAAATATTTACTAATGTAATGATGCTGGGGATTTGCTTCAAAATAGTATAGAGAAAAGCGGGTAGGGCTATAGAAGAAAGAAGATTGGCCATAAACTGGTAATTATTATTGAAGGTTGGGTACCTGAGGGTCCACATTACCATTCTACTTTTGTGTGTTTGAAATTTTTCTTAATAAAAAGTTAAAAAATAAACAAAAAATTCCTAATTTTAGGGACCATCTAAGTTCTTTTTCCTTTTTGCCTCCCCTCCCCAGGCCAAAATGAATCTAAATATAATCAAGCCTCTGGATCTTAAAGTTTACAGGAAATATGTGGACAGAGGCACATACTAAAAATACCACAAGGATACAATCAGCCAAATACAGAAAGTGGAGAATTCTACAAGAGAAATGACTGAATTTAAACAAATAAATTACATTAAAAAGAGACCACATATATTAAAAGAGACTTATTGGGACTTTCCTGGTGGCTCAGTGGTTAAGAATCCACCTGCCAACACAAGGGACACGGGTTTGAGCCCTGGTCTGGGAAGATCCCACATGCCGCAGAGCAACTAAGCCCATGCACCACAACTACTGAGCCTGCACAAGCCACACCTACTGAGCCTGCGTGCCACAACTACTGAAGCCCATGCGCCTAGAGCCCATGCTCACAACAAAAGAAGCCACCGCAATGAGAAGCCTGTATACTGCAACAAAGAGTAGCCCCTGCTCGCCGCAACTAAAGCCTGCATGCAGCAACAAAAACCCAACACAGCCAAAAATAAAATAAATTTTTAAAAAAACAAACAAAGGAAAAGAAATGTTCCTTTAGAGAAAAGAGAGGCTTACTAACCAAATGCAATTTGTTGACCTTGTTTGGATCCTGATTTGGACAAATTGTAAAAACACATTTTTTTTTTTTAGAAAATTGGGAGGTGAATAGAGATTAGATGATATTAAGGAGTGATTATTATTATGTTATGTGTGATAACAAAACAAAAGTCCTTACCTATTAGGGAAACATACTGAAGTATTATGGGTAAAGTGATATGTCTCAGATTTGCTTTAAAACACTCACAAAAGATTATGAAAGACAAGGAAAGACTGAAGAACGATTACAAACTGAAGGAAACTAAGGAAAAATAACAGCTAAATGCAATGTGAGATCCTGGATAAGATCCTGGAACAAAAAAGGACATTCGTGGAAATCCTGATAAAATTCAAATAAGATCTGTAGTTTAATAGTGTTGTACCAATGTTAACTTCCTGGTTCTGATCACTGTACTATGGTTATATACAATGTTAACACTAGAGGAAGCTGGGTGAGGGGTATACAGGAACTCTCTGTACCATTTTTGCAATTTTTCTGTATGTCTAAAATCAGTTCAAAATAAAAAGGTTAAAATAATACTCCAGAAAAAAATATGGTGGGGAAATAAAAAAGAATAGCAGAATGTTGATAGGTATATGGGTTTCGTTATACTACTCTTTATTTACATATTTGAAAGCTTCCATAGTAAAATGGTAAAATATATCACTTCCTTGTTTCGGCCATTCCCTCAAACTACTCTCCTTCCTCTCATCTTCTCTGATCAAACTGCTCTTCACTCTCCCACTCTCTTAATCCTTTGTAGTCTACACTAGTCTTCCCACAACTTTACTGATAGTGCTAATAGTGACCTCATAATCAAGAAATAAAAGAATCTGGGGACTTCCCTGGCAGTCCAGTGGTTAAGACTCCGTGCTTCCAATGCAGGGGGTGCAGGTTCGATCCCTGGTGGGGGAACTAAGATCCCAGATGCCCCGGGGCATGGCCAAAAAAATAAAAAATAAATAAATGAAAGAAAACCTGCAAGCAAAAAAAAGAAAAACAAGAAATACAGGGCTTCTGGAAGATGGCGGAAGAGTAAGACGCAGAGATCACCTTTCTCCCCACAGATACACCAGAAATACATCTACACGTGGAACAACTCCTACAGAACACCTTCTGAACACTGGCAGAAGACCTCAGACCTCCCAAAAGGCAAGAAACCCCCCCACGTACCTGGGTAGGGCAAAAGAAAAAAGAATAAACAGAGACAAAAGGATAGGGACCTGCACCAGTGGGAGGGAGCTGTGAAGGAGGAAAGGTTTCCACACACTAGGAAACCCCTTCGTGGGCAGAGACTGCGGGTGGCGGAGGGGGAAGCTTCAGAGCCGTGGAGGAGAGCACAGCAACAGGGGTGCGGAGGGCAAAGCGGAGAGATTCCCGCACAATGGATCGGTGCCAACCGGCACTCACCAGCCCGAGAGGCTTGTCTGCTCACCCACCTGAGCGGGCAGGGCCTGAAGCTGAGGCTCGGGCTTCAGTCGGAGCGCTGGGAGAGGACTGGGGTTGGCGGCATGAACACAGCCTGCAGGGGGTTGGTGCAGCACAGCTAGCCAGGAGGGAGTCCGGGGAAAAGTCTGGACCTGCCGAAGAGGCAAGAGACTTTTTCTTCCCTCTTTGTTTCCTGGTGTGCAAGGAGAGGGGATTAAGAGCACTGCTTAAAGGAGCTCCAGAGACGGGCTCGAGCCGGGGCTAAAAGCGCGGACTCCAGAGACGGGCATGAGACTCTAAGGCTGCTGCCGCCGCCAACAAGAAGTCTGTGTGCGAGCACAGATCACTACACACCCCCCTTCCGGGTAGCCTGTGGAGCCCGCCACTGCCAGGGTCCCGGGATCCAGGGACAACTCCCCCGGAAGAACGCATGGCGCGTCTCAGGCTGGTGCGACATCATGCTGGCCTCTGCCACCGCAGGCTCGCCCCACACTCCGTGTCCCTCCCTCCCCCCGAACCTGAGTGAGCCAGAGCCCCCAAATCAGCTGCTACTTTAACCCTGTCCTGTCTGAGCGAAGAACAGACGCCCTCCAGCGACCTACACACAGAGGAGGGGCCAAATCCAAAGCTGAGCCCCTGGGAGCTGTGAGACCAAAGAATAGAAAGGGAAATCTCTCCCAGCAGCCTCAGAAGCAGCGGATTAAAGCTCCACAAACAACTTGACGTACCCTGCATCTGTGGAATACATGAATAGACAACGAATCATCCCAAATTAAGGAGGTGGACTTTGAGAGGAAGATTTATGATTTTATTCCCCTTTTCCTATTTTTGTGAATGTGTATGTGTATTCTTCTCTGTGAGATTTTGTCTGTATAGCTTTGCTTCCACCATTTGTCCTAGGGTTCTATCCGTCCGTTTTTTGTTTGTTTTTTTTTAATTCTTTTTCTTAATAATTCTTTTTTATTTTATTAACTTTCTTTTATTTTATTTTATCTTTTTCCTTACTTTCTTTCCTTCCCTCCTTCCCTCCTTAAGACAACGAATCATCCCAAATTGAGGAGGCAAACTTTGAGAGCAAGATTTATAATTTTTTCCCCTTTTCCTCTTTTTGTGAGTGTGTATGTGTATGCTTCTGTGTGAGATTTTGTCTGTATATCTTGGCTTCCACCATTGGTCCTAGGGATCTATCCATCCATTTTTTTCTTTTTTTCTCTTAATAATTATTTTTTTATTTTAATAACTTTATTAAATTTTATCTTACTTTATATTATTTTACTTTATCTTCTTTCGTTCTTATTTTCCTTCCTTCCTCCTTCCCTCCTTCCCTCCTTCCTTCCTCCCTCCCTCCCTCCCTCCCTCTCTCCTTTCTTTCTTTCTTTCTTCTACTAATTCTTTCTTTCTACTTTTTCTCCCTTTTAGTCTGAGCCGTGTGGATGAAAGGCTCTTGGTGCTGCAGCCAGGAGTCAGTGCTGTGCCTCTGAGGTGGGAGAGCCAACTTCAAAACACTGGTCAACAACAGACCTCCCACCTCCACATAGTATCAAACAGCAAAAATCTCCCAGAGATCTCGATCTCCACACCAGCACTCAGCTTCACTCAACGACCAGCAAGCTACAGTGCTGGACACCCTATGCCAAACAACTAGCAACACAGGAACACAACCCCACCCATTAGCAGAGAGGCTGCCTAAACTAATAATAAGTCCACAGACACCCCAAAACACACCACCAGAGGTGGACCTGCCCACCAGAAACACAAGATCCAGCCTCATCCACCAGAACACAGGTACTAGTCCCCTCCACCAGGAAGCCTACACAACCCACTGAACCAACCTTAGCCACTGGGGACAGACACCAAAAACAACAGAAACTACGAACGTGCAGCCTGCAAAAAGGACACCCCAAACACAGTAAGATAGGAAAAATGAGAAGACAGAAAAACGCACAGCAGATGAAGGAGCAAGATAAAAACAAATGAAGAGGAAATAGGCAGTCTACCTGAAAAACAATTCAGAATAATGATAGTAAAGATGATCCAAAACCTTGGAAATAGAATAGAGAAAATACAAGAAACATTTAACAAGGACCTAGAAGAACTAAAGATGAAACAAGCAACGATGAACAACACAATAAATGAAATTAAAAATACTCTACTCTAGATGGGATTAATAGTAGAATAACTGAAGCAGAAGAACGGATAAGTGACCTGGAAGATAAAATAGTGGAAATAACTACTGCAGAGCAGAATAAAGAAAAAGAATGAAAAGAACTGAGGACAGTCTCAGAGACCTCTGGGATAACATTAAACGCACCAACATTCGAATTCTAGGGGTTCCAGAAGAAGAAGAGAAAAAGAAACGGACTGAGAAAATATTTGAAGAGATTATAGCTGAAAACTTCCCTAATATGGGAAAGGAAATAGTTAATCAAGTCCAGGAAGCACAGAGAGTCCCATGCAGGATAAATACAAGGAGAAACACACCAAGACACATATTAATCAAACTGTCAAAAATTAAATACAAAGAAAACATATTAAAAGCAGCAAGGGAAAAACAACAATAACACACAAGGGAATCCCCATAAGGTTAACAGCTGATCTTTCAGCAGAAACTCTGCAAGCCAGAAGGGACTGGCAGGACATATTTAAAGTGATGAAGGAGAAAAACCTGCAACCAAGATTACTCTACCCAGCAAGGATCTCATTCAGATTTGATGGAGAAATTAAAACCTTTACAGGCAAGCAAAAGCTGAGAGTTCAGCACCACCAAACCAGCTTTACAACAACTGCTAAAGGAACTTCTCTAGGCAAGAAACACAAGAGAAGGAAAAGACCTACAATAACGAACCCAAAACAATTAAGAAAATGGGAATAGGAACATACATATCGATAATTACCTTAAATGTAAATGGACTAAATGCTCCCACCAAAACACACAGATTGGCTGAATGGATACAAAAAAAAGACCCATATATTTGCTGTCTACAAGAGACCCACTTCAGACCTAGAGACACATACAGACTGAAAGTGAGGGGATGGAAAAAGATATTTCATGCAAATGGAAACCAAAAGAAAGCTGGAGTAGCAATTCTCATATCAGACAAAATAGACTGTAAAATAAAGACTATTATAACAGACAAAGAAGGACACTACATAATGTTGAAGGGATCGATCCAAGAAGAAGATATAACAATTGTAAATATTTATGCACCCAACATAGGAGCACCTCAATACATAAGGCAAATACTAACAGCCATAAAAGGGGAAATCGACAGTAACACATTCATAGTAGGGGACTTTAACACCCCACTTTCACCCATGGACAGATAATCCAAAATGAAAATAAATAAGGAAACACAAGCTTTAAATTATACATTAAACAAGATGAACTTAATTGATATTTATAGGACATTCCATCCAAAAACAACAGAATACACATTTTTCTCAAGTGCTCATGGAACATTCTCCAGGATAGATCATATCTTAGGTCACAAATCAAGCCTAGTTAAATTTAAGAAAATTGAAATTGTATCAAGTATCTTTTCAGACCACAACGCTATGAGACTAGATATCAATTACAGGAAACGACCTGTAAAAAATACAAACACATGGAGGATAAACAACACACTACTTAATAACGAAGTGATCACTGAAAAAATCAAAGAGGAAATAAAAAATTACCTAGAAACAAATGACAATGGAGACATGATGACCCAAAATCTATGGGATGCAGCAAAAGCAGTTCTAAGAGGGAAGTTTAAAGCAATGCAATCCTAACAGGAGACATCTCCAATAAACCACCTAACCTTGCACCTAAAGCAATTAGAGAGAAGAACAAAAAAACCCCGACGTTAGCAAAAAGAAAGAAATCATAAAACTCAGATCAGAAATACATGAAAAAGAAATGAAAGAAACGATAGCAAAGATCAATAAAACTAAAAGCTGGTTCTTTGAGAAGATAAACAAAATTGATAAACTCAACAAGACTCAACAAGAGTTGAGACTCAACAAGAAAAAACTCATTAGCCAGACTCAACAAGAAAAAAAGGGAGAAGACTCAAATCAATAGAATTAGAAATGAAAAAGGAGAAGTAACAACTGACACTGCAGAAATACAAAAGATCATGAGAGATTACTACAAGCAAATCTATGCCAATAAAATGGACAACCGGGAAGAAATAGACAAATTTTAGAAATGCACAACCTGCCAAGACTGAATCAGGAAGAAATAGAAAATATGAACAGACCAAACACAAGCACTGAAATTGAAACTTTGATTAAAAATCTTCCAAGAAACAAAAGCCCAGGAACAGATGGCTTCACAGGCGACTTCTATCAAACATTTAGAGAAGAGCTAACACCTATCCTTCTCAAACTCTTCCAAAATATAGCAGAGGGAGGAACACTCCCAAACTCATTGTACAAGGCCACCATCAGCCTGATACCAAAACCAGACAAGGATGTCACAAAGAAAGAAAACTATAGGCCAATATCACTGATGAACATAGATGCAAAAATCCTCAACAAAATACTAGCAAACAGAATCCAACAGCACATTAAACGGATCATACATCATGTCAAGTGGGGTTTAATCCAGGAATGCAAGGATTCTTCAATATATGCAAATCAATCAACATGATACACCATATTAACAAGTTGAAGGAGAAAAACCATGTGATCATCTCAGTAGATGCAGAGAAAGCTTTCGACAAAATTCAACACCCATTTTTGATAAAAACCTTGCAGAAAGCAGGCATAGAGGGAACTTTCCTCAACATAATAAAGGCCATATATGACAAACCCACAGCCAACATCATCCTCAATGGTGAAAAACTGAAAGCATTTCCACTAAGATCAGGAACAAGACAAAGCTGCCCACGCTCACCACTCTTATTGAACATAGTTTTGGAAGTTTCAGCCACAGCAATCAGAGAAGAAAAGGAAATAAAAGGAATAAAAATGGGAAAAGTAGAAGTAAAGCTATCACTGTTTGCAGATGACATAGAGAATCCTAAAGATGCTACCAGAAAACTACTAGAGCTAATCAATGAATTTGGGAAAGTAGCAGCATGCAAACTTAATGCACAAAAATCTCTGGCATTCCTAAACACTAATGATGAAAAATCTGAAAGTGAAATCAAGAAAACACTTCCATTTACCACGGCAACAAAAAGAATAAAATATCTAGGAATAAACCTACCTAAGCAGACAAAAGACCTGTATGCAGAAAATTATAAGACACTGATGAAAGAAATTAAAGATGATACAAATAGATGGAGAGATATACCATGTTCTTGGATTGGAAGAATCAACATTGTGAAAATGATGCTACTACCCAAAACAAACTACAGATTCTATGCAATCCGTATCAAACTACCACTGGCATTTTTTACAGAACTAGAACAAAAAATTTCACAATTTGTATGGAAACACAAAAGACCCCGAATAGCCAAAGCAATCTTGAGGAAAAAAAACGGAGCTGGAGGAATCAGGCTCCCTGACTTCAGACTATACTACAAAGCTACAGTAATCAAGACAGTATGGTACTTGCACAAAAACAGAAAGATAGATCAATGGAACAGGATAGAAAGCCCAGACATAAACCCACACACATATGGTCACCTTATCTTTGATAAAGGAGGCAGGAATGTACAGTGGAGAAAGGACAGCCTCTTCAATAAGTGGTGCTGGGAAAACTGGACAGGTACATGTAAAAGTATGAGATTAGATCACTCCCTAACACCGTACACAAAAATAAGCTCAAAATGGATTAAAGCCCTAAATGTAAGACCAGAAACTATCAAACTCTTAGAGGAAAACATAGGCAGAACACTCTATGACATAAATTACAGCAAGATCCTTTTTGACCCACCTCCTAGAGAAATGGAAATAAAATAAACAAATGGGACCTAATGAAACTTCAAAGCTTTTGCACAGCAAAGGAAACCATAAACAAGACCAAAAGACAACCATCAGAATGTGAGAAAATATTTGCAAATGAAGCAACTGACAAAGGATTAATCTCCAAAATTTACAAGCAGTTCATGCAGCTCAATAACAAAAAAACAAACAACCCAATCCAAAAATGGGCAGAAGACCTAAATAGACATTTGTCCAAAGACGATATACAGACTGCCAACAAACACATGAAAGAATGCTCGACATCATTAATCATAAGAGAAATGCAACTCAAAACTACAATGAGATATCATCTCACACCAGTCAGAATGGCCATCATCAACAAATCTAGAAACAATAAATGCTGGAGAGGGTGTGGAGAAAAGGGAACCCTCTTGCACTGTTGGTGGGAATGTAAATTGATACAGCCACTGTGGAGAACAGTGTGGAGGTTCCTTAAAAAACTACAAATAGAACTACCATATGACCCAGCAATCCCACTACTGGGCATATACCCTGAGAAGCCCATAATTCAAAAAGAGTCATGTACCAAAATATTCACTGCAGATTTACAATAGCCCAGAGATGGAAACAATCTAAGTGTCCATCATCGGATGAATGGATAAAGAAGATGTGGCACATATGTACAATGGAATATTACTCAGCCATAAAAAGAAATGAAATTGAGCTATTTGTAATGAGGTGGATAGACCTAGAGTCTGTCATACAGAGTGAAGTAACTCAGAAAGAGAAAGACAACTACCATATGCTAACACATATATATGGAATTTAAGAAAAAAATAAATGTCATGAAGAACCTAGGGGTAAGACAGGAATAAAGACACAGACCTACTAGAGAATGGACTTGAGGGTATGGGGAGGGGGAAGGGTAAGCTGTGACAAAGCGAGAGAGAGGCATGGACATATATACACTACCAAACGTAAGGTAGATAGCTAGTGGGAAGCAGCCGCATAGCACAGGGAGATCAGCTCGGTGGTTTGTGACCACCTGGATGGGTGGGATAGGGAGGGTGGGAGGG
>NW_020838029.1:4279587-4436208 GCF_003676395.1 Aethalodelphis obliquidens | reverse complement strand
GGGAGGGAGACGCAAGAGGAAACAGATATGGGAACATATGTATATGTATAACTGATTCACTTTGTTATAAATCAGAAACTAACACACCATTGTTAAGCAATTATACTCCAATGAAGATGTTAAAAAAAAAAAGAAATATAAGAATCCTTCCTCAGTTTCACCCTTTGAATATTCTTCAGCACTTAATGTGTAAACCAACCTGTTTTGAAGTCATTATTCTCCCTTTACTACTACGATACTGCCCTTTCAAGCTCCAGGATTGCTTGTTTTGAGCTTTCTTGCTGCCTGCTACTGCTAGGGTAGACGGGGCAGTGCAGAAGGAATGGCCTTTGAAGCCAAACGGGCCTTTGCCCTCCCTTGGAAACAACACTGCTACAAGAATTAGATAACACCTGCATGTCACCTAGCACATAGTCAATGCTCAACATGTGGTATCTGGAGAGCCTTGGTTAAGAGTGCAAGCTCCCGGAGGCAGGCAGCCTGAGTTCCAATCCTAGCTCCATCATTTACTACCTGTGTGACAATGAGCAGGTTCCTTTTCCTCTCTGTGCCTCAGTTTCCTCATCTGTAAAATTGAGATGATGGTACTATCATCACAGGGTTGTCTTGAGGAAGAAATATATTAATACAAGTAAACCACTTAGTAGCAGGCTCACAGAAGGGGACAGATACATGTCAAGAGCTCAGGTTCAAGATTCCCAGGGAGTCGATTCAGGTTCTGTCACTGCTGTAGAATAAAGTATTTGGCTAGCCTTTGTCCTTTGTTCCTGGGAGGTAGCCTCTAAACTCCTGGGATTTCCTAAATGATAGTAATATTTTTGTTATTCATAGTGGGCCCTAATAGTTTAGCTAACAGGTGAGCCCTGGTAGACAGCTAGTTTATGTTAATGAGATGACAGCATGGTGGCTAACCACTGCTAAAAGACCAAACACAAGATTAGAGGATTGGGGGGTTTGAGTCCTGTGATACAAACCTGGCCTCTTGGAAGTGGAGGAGGCAATGATCCATTCAACCACACCTACATAATGAAAACTCAATAAAAACTAGATATGTGGGTGAGCTTTCCTGGTTGGCAATATTCTGCATATTGTCACACATCAATGTATCAGGAGAGTAACAGGGCCCTTTCCTGACTCCACAGAGAGAAGACAAGGACATTTTGTGTTAGGGACCATCTCAGACCTCAACCTAAGCATCTCCCCCTTCTGCTGGTTTCTGTTGTATCCTTTTGCTATAAAGAAGTGTAATTTTAAGTACAGCATTGTCCTGAGTTCTGTGAATCATTCTAGGGAATTACAGAGCCTGAGGGGATCACGGGAACTCCTGAATTTGTAGCCAGTAGGTCAGAAGTGAGGGTGGTCCTGGTCCTTCAGCTGGTATCTGAAGTGAGGACATTCTTATGGAAGACTGTGCCCTTAACTGGGGAAGTTTGGCCTAACTCCAGCTACTTGGTTTCAGAAGTCACTGCAGTCACTAAAGTGCCATGTGATTCCCACTCATCCCCCATCCCAACCCTTCCTCAGTATCTCTTCCCCAGAGAATCAGTGACATTGCTCAGCGAACTGAGGCAGGATCTGTGGCTCTCTAGCCCCATATATGAGACAATACCACCAGGACCTCAGCTAGTGGACCCTGCTCTGACTAGCCCCTCAGTGCAGATGAAAGGTGACTTGGACCCCATGTCCCTCCCCTTCCTCTGTGCAGGCAGCCTTGTGCACATACATACACATGTGTGCACATAAACACATGTGCACACTTTGCTGCCTGGCTTGGGCCAATGAGGGGAGGAGATAGAGGCAGGGCCAAAAACACACAGTAAAAGCAGGGACTGCAGCCTTAAGAAAGTGGCTGGGAGCAGATGGCTCATACTATTGACCAAAATCCTAAAGAGAGAAAGGAGTCAACAAGGTGGAGGGAGGGGTGGGGTGGATCAAGCAGGAAACAGTTCAGTCCAAGAGGTGGAGGTCGGGGTTTAGTGGCATGGTCTCTAGCCAGCACCTTCACCTGGGACCAGCTTCCTTCCAGACCCCAGGCTACAGCGATTATTATGGCTCTTTTTCCTGCTCCTTAAACAGACAGGCAATAGACAGGCATTACCCAATATTCTGTATTTTCAACTCTATGCAGATGACTCCTAAATCAACCTTTCTAGTCCTGACCTCTTGTGAGCCCTTAAGTCCAGATTTCAGTGTCCAACTACCTGTTGGATATCTATTGGATGGCCTGCCAATATCTCAAACTAAACATTTCCAAAAGTGAATTAATCAACTTTTAGGGCCCTCATTCTCCTCTTCTGTATTTCTGTTCAGGGTATCACTTCCTCCCATTTGTCTATAGTCTTGTTTTTCAAAATGTGATACTGGGAGGAGCAGCAGCAGCACCACCTGACAGCTTATTAGAAATGCAGAATCTTAGGCTTCATCCCAGACCTACTAAATCAGAATCTGCAATTTAACAAAATACCCCAGATGACTGCTATGCACATTAAAGTTTGAAAAGCACTATGTAAGACACATTCTCCCTAGCACTGCAAACCCTCGAGCATTCCGCCTTACTCAAATCTTCACATCTGCTACTGCTGTAGTCCAAACAGTCATCAATTCTTCCTGGAACTACCGCAAACACTTGCACTGGTATCCTAGATTCCAGATACTCCCCATGGTAACTCCTCTGTTATGTTGTCAAATTCATGATTTAAAACGCTTCCCTCCTCAAAAATTTCCAGTGGCTCCTTGTTGCCTATTAAACCTCCCGGCATAGTAGTCAATAAGAAGAAATAACACTACATGATTATTATGTGCCAGGCACTCTACCAAGTGTTTTATGTGTTTTAACTCATTTAATCCACCGAACAACCCTGTAAGTATTACTTTATCTCCATTTTACAGACAGGGAAACTGAGGCATGGAGGGGTTTGGTAATTTCCCCAATATCCTACAGTTAGTTAAGTGACAGAGCATAGAACCAAACCTAGACGACTTGACCCCAGAGCACACATCCATAACCACTGTTCCATATTGCCTCCCTAATTTAGTAGCCTTATCTTTTAAGGTTTACCTCCTAATACTTCCCTGTGCTTCAGCCAAAGTAATCTCTCTGTTGTTCTGCAAATGCATTAGCACCTCCTAACCTCTGTACCTTCACCAATGAGAGGCTCTGTAGCATTACTGGAAATAGTCTTGGTTTCAGAAGCAGACCTAAGTTCAATTTTCAGCCTAGCCACCCTGGGGAAATCATCAAATCTCTCTGAGTCTCATCCCCTCACCTGCAAGTAAAACATAGTTCAAAAACCACCTGAACTAGCTGCTGTGAAGTTTAGAAAATATGCAGAGGATGTTTAGTACAATCCTGGCACATAGCAGGTGGTCAATCATTGATAGCTCTTATGCTCACCTGCAATTCAAATCCTACCCATCCTCTGAGGCCCCCTCAAATGTAACTTCTACCATGTAGCTTGCTTCATCACCCCAACTAGACATGATAGCATCTTCTTTTAAATTTTGTTAATATTTTATGTGTAACTTTCTTATATAGTGTCTTATTTTAGCATTATACATTTGTCTTATCCCTACAAATTAGACTGTAAGCATAAGGAAAGGCCATTTGTATTTCCTAAAGCAACTAGCATAGTGTATTACACACTGTGGGAGTTCAATAAACATTGTTGAATAGAAGTGAACTGGATACTGAGTAATGAGTAACCAGAACCACTAAAATTAATTGGGGGAAAGCTTCATAAAAGAGAAGTGGGTCAGTTTAGACGAAAGGAACTAAAAACACCTAAGCACCTGTAACTACGTCATACCAGGCACTATGCATATATTAGTTCATTTAGTACTCTAATTCTGTGGTGACTTACTACCCTCATTTTCCAAATGAGGAAACTGGGGTTCAGAGTGACTTCCTCAAGGTCAGAAGTCTTCCATGAGAACTTGGACCTACTCACTCTCTTTCACTGTTGTATCTTCAGTGCCTAAAAGAGTGCCTGGAACATAGCGGATACTCAATAAATATCTGTCAAATGAAGTGATGAACAAACAGAGCTAGTAAGCAGAACCAAAACTAGAATCAGTTTCACCTGACTCCCAGGTCAGTCCTCTACTATGTTAAGTTGCCAATTTAAAACAGAGAAAAGGGATGTACCATTTATTGAGCAACTACTATATAATTAAACACTATTTGGTATATAACTAAACGTTTGGGAGGAGGGATTGGGGGGCAGAATGTTGAGCTGACTACACTCAGTTATGGCACTGATTGTGTTAGACACTTCACATAATTTGTCACTACAACTTTGTAAAAACTCTTTGAGGCAGGTATTTTTAACTCCATTTTACAGATGAAAAAACTCTCCATGAAATGACTTGCCCAAATTCACACAAGCGGCAGAGTGGGTGATAACTTTACCTCCAAGTTAACTTTAACTCCAAAGCCTGTGTTCTTAAATACCTGTTCAGGCTTTGGAATTGTAGTATTTGCAGTAGAAATCCTATCCTCTGCAGAGACAGGAGCAAGAGAGCATGAAGAGGACTGCAAGGAGCTGCGACAGGGAGGGCAGGGATAAAACCAAGACGACTGGGGGTCACTGAGCAAATCAACAGTCAAGTTATAACGTCCCATGGGAAGTAATCTCTCATTAATCCCAGAATGCTGCTACTCCAACAAGGGCTAGTGACAAGTCTCCATAAAATGAGGGGACAGCAGATGCAAAGATACTTAAATCGCCTAAAGCTCAGCATTTAACAAAATGCAGGGGACGAGGATAAAAAGGAAAGTGAATGAAAGTTTCACAAGAAGGCGTGGAAACAACGCGGGTGGGGGGAAGCGGTTAGCCCAAAGAACAGGCGCAGTGTTGGGACCTGGTCTGGCATCGGGTACAGGAAGGACCTGCCGTGAGGAAGGGATTCCGGCTCTTTCACGCCACGAGCCCGTCGCCCGACTTCCTTAAGGGGCATCTGCCTCACCCTCGGTCCCTTCTGTCGCAGAACCCAAGCTCACCAGGGGCCTGGGCGTTGCTGTCCCTGGGTCTCCGGGAGACTCCGCCGCTTCCGCCATCTTGGCCCTCCTTCTCCCGGGTCGCTCCCACAGGCCTTTGCGGAACCTGAGACGTGGAGGCCGCGGCCCGTCAGCGCGTCTGCGCGTGGCGGCCGCGTCACCGAAGAGCGCCTAGCAGCTGCTAGCGGCCCCGGCCCTCGGCCCTCCTCCCTTGTCCTCTGGGTGGGGTGCAGGGGTTCGCGTCGCCTCGCTTCCCTTCTTCTGGGCCACGGGTCTCGCTGGACACGCTCCCTTTTTAACACTCCACCCCGATCCTCAGCGCACTCCCGTCGGCCGCGGGGCCGCCACTTCCTTCTCTCCCCCTCCCACCTCTTCGCGCCCCGCCCCCGCCAGCGTCTGCTTCCGCCTCTCTGGAGGAGGCTCGGGGTGCCGCCTCCCACACCAGCACTGCACCTTAGGGAAAAAGCCTGCCCCTCCCCCAGCGGCCGAGAGACTTCCTTTCCCAGTTGCTGAATAAAGGGATGAAGCGCACCTTAACAACTGCTCCCTCCACTGTCGCCCTCGCCTGGATGATTACCTGCGCTTCTCATTCCGCTACTGAGCAGCTTCCCACTTACTGGACTGTTACAAGCTTTCATACTGTCTCCACACCGACCTCCGAAATTGCTTTTCTCCCTCACCCCCTTGGGGTCGGGTGGGGGGAAACTTCTCTGTATGCATTGGCCAACATTTTAATCCCACCACAATTTACCACAGTTTACAAAGTTGCTAAGCGATTTAGGGCAAGTACTGAAGATGTTCAAGGCTGAAAGAGGGCGATTATTGTAAGAATAACTTTTTAAAGAAAACTGCATGTCCCTATCTCGTTTTCCTGTCCTATCTCGGGACTTTCTCTGTGTTTCAGACTCCATTTCACCTCACCTCAGGCTAAAATGAGCTCAGGCAATACATCCATTGTTGATGCAAGCAATATGCAGGGTACTGAGTGCCCACTGGGGCAAATAATTACCAGTTTTCCACTTTTAACAAACAGGGTAGGGGATGATGTGAACTAGCCTTATTTTTTTGGATGGGCAATCTAGGAAAGCACACAAGTAGTAAACTTAAGAAGAAAGAATGTGGCTGTAGTGTGAAGAAATTCCCAAACTAATGAGATGTGTGTGTGTGTTTGTTGTTCTGTTTTGTTTAAATATTCTTATAATTCTCCTTCTCAGACCAAGCACAGTTTCAGTACTTGTGCAAATACTGATGGGAATAATATGAACATTTAGGCCAGTAGATATGAAACTTTTTTTAATGTTACAAGAGATTATTATGTATTGAATACAATTCCCCAGGCCCAGCCTCAGCTTCCCACACCTGCTCCACCCCTCCCACTACCATTCCCACCCTCAATGCCACCCCTACCCCTGTCCTGACCTCAGCACTCATTATCAGATTACCAAATCCGTTCCGGCTTCCCTGAGGCCATTAATAACCTCTTCTATTTCCTTGTCAACCTCCAAAATTAGTTATCTCTCCCCAACTGAAAACCACAACTTATACCACCCAGCCTCATCTCTTGGCCTCTTTACCACTCATTTCAAGATGGCCTTGATGCTGGCTTCAGAGGAGGACAGGCCATAAAACAATTGTTGAGGCAGTCAGTATTTGGCTTACCTAAGCATTATTTCAGTCTAAAAATGCCAGTTTTCCTTATTTAACTAATAGGGTACAGGTTGAGTGTGAGTTAATATGTTATGAAGAGAAACTCAGGAAGGAAGGTTATAGAGGAAGGGGTGGCATAGGGCTAAGCTCCTAAGATAGTAATTATTTTATGTTTTTAGTTGCAAGTATATCTCAGAAAATTACCAAACTCACTCATCATTCTTTAATACACTACAATCATCACCCTCTGTTAGACTATGAACATTTACCACACAGCACGACTCACGGGACTTGCCCAAAATTGCTTAGAAAGTTTGTAAGTGTTAGAAGAGGGATTAACATTTAACCAATAGGTTAAATTAACATTTAACCAATAGGTATGAAGAACTTTGTTAGTTGTTCTAAATTACAAGACAATATAACGTACAACTCTGAAAACAACTGGAAAATATTGAGGAAACAGGCAGTTTCCTGGAGAAATGGTCAAAATTAACTCAAAAAGGAAGCAAGATATTTCGTGAGGACAAAATTTTGGAAGAAAACAATATATAAAAAGCAAGGTGCAGAACAGTTTATATCGTATGCTAACATCTATGTAAAAAAGTAGAAGGGAATATATATCCATATACTTGAATATTCACAGACTACGTCCCAATGACTACACAAGAAGCTGGTAACAGTGGTTGCCTCTGGGGGAGAAACTGAGGGACTAGAAATAAGAGATGAGAGGGACTATTTATTGACTTTCAAGGGAGGGCTATTCATTGTATGACCTTTCATGCAGTTTGAAATTTTTACTATATACATGTGTTACTTTAAAAAAAAAAAAGTTGCTGGGCTTCCCTGGTGGCGCAGTGGTTGAGAGTCCGCCTGCCGATGCAGGAGACATGGGTTCGTGCCCCGGTTCGGGAAGGTCCCACATGCTGCGGAGCGGCTGGGCCTGTGAGCTGTGGCCGCTGAGCCTGCACATCCGGAGCCTGTGCTCCGCAACGGGAGAGGCCACAGCAGTGAGAGCCCTGTGTACCGCAAAAAAAAAAAAAAAAAAAAAAAAGTTGCCAAAGAGCTATCCTCCCCTCCCACCCCCAAGGTACTGGATGGTTTCCAAGGCTATCGTCAGGGAAGAAGAAATTTTCCTCTACCCATCTACATTCTTCTGGCTTGTCTAAGAATTAAATTGACATGAGAAAGATTAACAGGAGAAAATCAAACAAGATTTAATAACGTATACATGGAAGAGACCCAGAAAAACTGAGTAACTCACCAAAATAGCCAAAGCCCTCACCTTAAATACTATCCTCAGCTAAAGACAAAAGAGGATTTTGAGGGTGGGGAGTGTCAGTTATGGGAGGTTACCGGGAAAAGCACCATAAACAAGGGTGATTATGATGCAGATTTAAGTCATTCATATTTATGACCATGGTCAGAGCAAGTATGATTGATTGGCCAAGTGAAGGGGTCCCATCTAGCAATAACAAAAGTGGCTCGAACAAAACTATAACTTCTTTCTTCTAGAATAATTTTCCTAAGGACCATCCAATTAGAGCCTTGGAGAAATCCACCAAGAAGTACTTGGCATAGGTAAATGACCACAAATCCAACAATTGGATTAATTTTTAAAGTCTACATGGGACTTGTGCCAATGATAGAAAAACATTTGAGTTATGTGCAGAAGCCAAAGAAATGAAAAAACACAATAAATAATCATATGGATCAGGTCCAGCATCTTGGGATAGCTGTCTCGTTCTGATGTCTTCTTCTCCTCCTGGGGTGGGAGTCGTTTCTCCTCTGTTTGAGCATTGTTTTAAGGTGAGTTTGAAGTGAGCAGTCCTCTCTATGGACCAGTCCACTGCAGGGGCCCTTTCAAGTGGGAAATATGAATCCAAGAATCAATTCCCTTCAGTTATGCTGTGCAAGAGCTAATTAAGAGTATCTGACAAGGGTCCTGTAATCTAGGTTGGAGAGAGTCCTTTCAATGATGTCTTTTCCAGTGTACATCATCTCCTGGTTGCAGGCCATAGGCCACCTGATCTTCATCCAAAGATAAGTTGATGTGATAAGCTTCAGAAACAATCTTAGTATGTCCTTTTAATAATTCAATTAAACTTTTGTGATAATGCAACATAGTAACAAGAAGCCATCCAGGAAGTGAGTCTTAAGCAGTAAATACAAAACCTCAAAGACAACAACACTAGAACCCAACATCTACAGAAACAATCTTTTTCTATCTAAAATTACCCTCATTTCTACAAAATATAGCCAAGTTGACTAATTTGCTTGCAAAATAAGTCTGGTTTCAATAAACTTTGCCTGATTATTTGCATAAGAGTAATTGATCACACAAGCTACTTTAAATTGGCTGTGCTGGAACGTTTCATAAGGAATCTCAGACTGAACTTTAAAAGGCCTTTCAAGGCCAGTAAAGCCACGCCAAGTGCTTGTCATCAGATTCGCCTGTACTACCTATATATAGATTGGGTGAATTCCTCCCTTCTCAAGGTCCTCAAAATATTTCAAGGTTCTGGGGCGGCCAGGAAGTGACCTTTCTTATTTACCTGGTAAGGCTGCTGGGCTCCTTGTAAGCAAGGTACCAGATTGTTTCTCCAAGGGGTTTTATGGCTCCATAAAGTTCACCTTAGTTCTTTAAAGCTATCTGATCATATCTGATTCTGTGCAATTTCTCAAATATGACATTCCAGTCAAAAACATGGTAACATAACCAATGTTTCCAATATGTCCTGTTATAAGAACAGACTCTTATCGAACTTATGCAAATAGCTACATTGCCATAAAGATAAGAATACTCACTGAGTTCCCAAATTCTGGAGGAATCAAGTAGTGAGAAAAGATGAATGCTACAATTCTGCTTACAAAGTTATAATTTACCAAATTGCTATAAGTCATAATTAACTTAAAGTGAAGGGTTTCCTTATATTTGGACAACCAAGATTAAAAACTAGTAATATTTCAGACAGAAAGTTATACAAACTAACATTCAGCCCTATGTAACTAATTCTTGTTGATCATGATCTTCTGTTAACAGTTTTATGAAGTCATCAGGGTTTCCATTAGAATTCTTTATTTTTTTTAATTGGGGTATAATTGTTTTACACTGTTGTGTAGGTTTCTACTGTACAGTGAAGCAAAGTAGAGTTCCCTGTCCTATACAGCAGATTCTCATTTGTTATCTATTTTATACATATTAGTGTATATATGTCAATCCCAATCTCCCAATTCATCCCACGCCCCCCTTCCCCCCTTGGCGTCCATACGTATGTTCTCTATGTCTGTGTCTCTATCTCTGCCCTGCAAACAGGTTCATCTGTACCATTTTTCTAGATTCCACATATATGCATTAATATACGATATTTGTTTATCTGTTTCTGACTTACTTCACTCTGTATGACAGTCTCTAGATCCATCCACGTCTCTACAAATGACCCAATTTCATCCCGTTTTATGGCTGAGTAATATTCCATTATATATATGTACCACATCTTCTTTATCCATTCATCTGTCGATGGACATTTAGGTTCCTTCCATGTCCTGGCTATTGTAAATAGTGCTGCAGTGAACATTGGGGTGCATGTGCCTTTTTGAATTATGGTTTTCCCTGAGTATACGCCCAGGAGTGGGATTGCTGGGTCATATGGTAATTCTATTTTTAGTTTTTTAAGGAACCTCCAGACTGTTCTCCATAGTGGCTGTATCAATTTACATTCCCACAAACAGTGCAAGGGGGTTCCCTTTTCTCCACACTAGGAAAACTGGACAGCTACATGTAAAAGAATGGAATTAGAACACTCCCTAACACCATACACAAAAATAAACTCAAAATGGATTAAAGACCTAAATGTAAGGCCAGAAACTATCAAACTCTTAGAGAAAAACATAGGCAGAACACTCTTTGACATAAATCACAGCAAGATCTTTTTTGACACACCTCCTAGAGAAGTGGAAATAAAAACAAAAATAAACAAATGGGACCTAATGAAACTTCAAAGCTTTTACACAGCAAAGGTAACCATAAACAAGAAGAAAAGACAACCCTCAGAATGGGAGAAAATAGTTGCAAATGAATCAATGGATAAGGGATTAATCTACAAAATATACAAACAGCTCATGCAGCTCAATATCAAAAAAACAAACAACCCAACCAAAAACTGGGCAGAAGGCCTAAATAGACATTTCTCCAAAGAAGACATACAGATGCCCAAGAGGCACATGAAAAGATGCTCAACATCACTAATAATTAGAGAAATGCAAATCAAAACTACAATGAGGTATCACCTCACACCAGTCAGAATAGTCATCATCAAAAAATCTACAAATAATAAATGCTGGAGAATTCTTTAATTTCTTAACCTGTTCACTGTTATGAGCTGAAAGTTATCAGAAACGTGTATTTGTCAAAAGGTTCTTTCTATGAATCTTCTGGAAGATGAAGCATTTTTACAGAAGCATCAGAGTACAAAAATAACTGTCTATAAAAGACAAAAGACTTAAAAAGCAAGGTTAAAGACCTGTTTACAAAGCAATTGTCAAAGAAATTTGTTGTTTTAGTGGCATACAATATTAAAACAATAATTAGAATTACGACTGATGATACTACATGAGGACATATTTAAATTTTAGAAATTTCACATAATTTCTAGAACATTTATATTAATGACAATTATCTATACTCTACAACCTAAGAAGGTTTATCACCACTCATTTAACAATGCTTCCCATGTAATTTAACATATAAAATTAGCCTAATTAGTTTAATGTCTTTCTTTAATAAGGAGAGAAAACAAATCTTGAAGTGCTCCGGAGGCATTCTGGAAAAGCTCAATGTTATCTACAGGTCAAAAGAACTTCATTTAGAATTTGATTTTGGGGAAGTTTGTCAAATATATTAAAAAGGGTTTAAAACACTTGGTCAAATAGAATCATAGGTCACTATGTAACAGTACTTAGTTATCCACCCAAGCAAAGTGACAAAAGATTTCAAAAGCAAAATACAGAAAGTTGCAACAGTTTACTTAAAAGGTAAAAAATTGGGCTTCTCTGGTGGCGCAGTGGTTGAGAATCTGCCTGCCAATGCAGGGGACACGGGTTTGAGCCCTGGTCTGGGAAGATCCCACATGCCGCGGAGGAACTAGGCTCGTGAGCCACAACTACTGAGCCTGTGCATCTGGAGCCTGTGCTCCACAACAAGAGAGGCCGCGATAGTGAGAGGCCCGCGCAACGCGATGAAGAGTGGCCCCTGCTTGCCGCAACTAGAGAAAGCCCTCGCACAGAAACGAAGACCCAACACAGCCAAAAATAAATAAATAAATATTTTTTAAAAAGGTAAAAAATCTTTACTATCTGTTATCAAGAGCATATCAATATCGCATTAAAACTTCGTGCTCTTAACAGAGAGAAAACCAAATTCAGGTTTTGCACCATCTTACAATTTATTCTAATCTTAGCCAGTCTTGATCACATACAGAACTCTATTCTCAAGGCTTCTCTTCGACAAAACTTCTATAACTTACTTTTTTTTTTTTTTTTTATTGGAGGTACGCAGGCCTCTCACTGTTGTGGCCTCTCCCGTTGCGGAGCACAGGCTCCAGACGTGCAGGTTCAGTGGCCATGGCTCACGGGCCCAGCCGCTCCGTGGCATGTGGGATCTTCCCGGACCGGGGCACGAACCCGTGTCCCCTGCATCGGCAGGCGGACTCTCAACCACTGCGCCACCAGGGAAGCCCTAACTTACTTTTTTTTTAACCTTTAGATTTTTGTCCTATGTTTTCCTTTTCTCTCTCTCTCTTTTTTTATAGGATTTCATTTTACTTTAATTTTTTTATTTTAAAAAATTTATTGTATTCAAGTATAGTTGATTTACAATGTTGTGTTAATTTCTGCTAAACAGCAAAGTGATTCAGTTTTATGTATAGTCTTTTTCATATTCTTTGCCATTATGGTTTATCAGAGGATATTGCATATAGTTCCCTGCGCTAGACAGTAGGACCTTGTTGTTTATCCATTCTATATATAGTAGTTTGCATCTGCTAATAAAAATATAGAACACTTCACAAATTTGTGTGGCATTCTTGTGCAGGGGTCATGCTAATATTCTCTGTGTCATTCCAATTTTAGTATATGTGTTGTGGAAGCCATCATTCTCTCTCTCTTTTAAAGCTATCTTTAGGACAAAATTACTTTCTCTTCCCTGAACTAAGTGTATTTCCATTCCTTATACCTTCTTTTTCCTTGCATACAAAGATGTTTTCCTTATTAATTTTTAGTGGTTTTAATTACATATTTTAATTATAATTCTTAAACGCCTTCATTTGTAGCAAAAACTAAGAAGTAAGCAATTATGAACTGTCTTTTACATTAGCATTCTGTAGATTGGCAAACTTCTAAATACTATTTATAATTTTTTTTAAATATGTGCTTTCTTATAGAAAATGTCTCCATGTGGAACCAAACATATTTATTAATAGTCCTAAATATCTTTAGTTTCTCTGTAAAAGGAAGCCTATGTTTAGTAATTAATGTTTCAGTACCTTATTTTATTTGGGAATGATCTAGATATTCAATAAGCTTCCATCATTTAATTTAATTTAGCAAAACCCTAAAGTTTGAAGTTGCCAAAAAGATTTGGAGAAACGATTTCTAAGTAGACACACCATAAAACATGATTATTCTTAAAGAGTTCACCTAAAAACTCTTAACCCATTTACATTTAATTTACTTATAAAAATTTTATTATATCAAGTCATCTTTCTGGCTGACAAATTTTGCAACAGATATAAGATCTTATTTAACTTCTAGTAAATCTAGGTACAATAAAAGTATTATGTTTAATGTTGATGACTCTAAAGACATTAATAATAAACTAACTTTAATACCAAATATTAACTTAGTACTGAATATTTCCCAGTCCATGTGATCCTGAAATTCATTTTAGTTTCTTCCATATTTCTGAGGATTTATCTAAATGCTTAATTTTCTTTAAACCAACTAAATAGGACTCTTTTACAAATTAATTTTGGCTATATCACACGTCTACAACACACACACATATATGTAGACACACACAAACACACAAACAGAGACCCCTTAGTTCTCATTTCAAATTTTCAGCCTTAAATCAGGTACAATAACACAAAACCCATCAGTTACAGAAAAGTCTGTTCAAATTGGGTTTCTGGCAGATGGAAGAAATCAAGGTCACTTATTTAGATGGCTAAACCTTTTCTTACTAATATTTATGGAGAAGACACTGAAGATTATTTATATTTGTCCTTGACACGGCAAGTTCCAAATGACCTATCCCCCTTTTCATTTTCTTTTGATGAGGGTTACCTTTCTTAAGTTTGCATTTTAAAAAGATGGCCTAGATAAGAGTTCCTCGAGAAGACTAGGTAGAACATTTACCTCTCAAAGGCTCAGGGAGAGAAATGCAAGTGCCTCCTAGGAGGACTTTTGTTCCCATAAGGCCAGAATTTTTTTTCAATACTTACAACAAGCCTCTTAAGATAAATAGGGGGAGGTTTCGGGGAGTGGAAAAAACGATTGATGGGCTTTGAATTGTTTCTGGAGCTACATCTCTGGTCCTGGAAAGAGTAGACTGCTGTTTTTAATTCCTCAAGGAATTGGGTAGCCACATAAATGATATCAAAAGATGGACATACTGATCCACCTATGTTGGAATGTTTTTCTTCCCTCTGGGTATATTTAGCTTGGGGGAGAAAGCCAAAAAAATTTCTATCAGGTTCTGAATATCAGCTATGGTCACTTGTTTAGTCAGACCAATGGCCTCCCATCTTGGTAATCCATTTACAAAAACTTTTGAGAATCCTCTCTGGGTTTAAGAAATTCTTTAACTATGGCCCTCAGTTCAGCCTTTGACCTGAAGAGGATTGCCTACAGCCTCAAGTGGTCCCATTTCTAAAGGTAACTGTTTAATAGTCTCTTCAGAGTGGAAAAGCAATTCATACAGAGGATTACAAGAATAAGTACTCAAATAAAGCAGGATAGAGGGGAGCAGTAGGAACTAAGAAGTAGAGACCTTCATTGTACACATGGAAACAACAAAGGTTGAGATGACCAAAGCCCCTTATGGACTGAGATCACTTATGACAAACTCCCCTGAGAGCTGACACTCTCAGACAAAGAACATTCAGTTTATCTGACTGACTGCCAAATGTACGCCAGTATATGCACCTTCTGTATGGTGGAAACCAGAAAGAATATTCCCGTTGATCAACAAGTCAAGTTCTCAGGAAAGGAAAACCTAACCAGACCAAGGAGGACTGGTTTTCCTCCTTATGACCAAAGACACAAAAGACAGAAACAACAACAACAAAAATCAGTGACCATCTCTGGGAGGAAAAGGATTAACAAATCTAGAATACTCTTCCAAACTTCAAACCAAAAGTCACTGAGTCCAAAGAGCTAGCCCTACAGAAATTTATTCCCACTAATCTAATTTTAGAAAAGAGAAAAACTCTTACCACTCTAATTTCCAGCAGATCCTGCAGGCAGAGATCAAGGAAACTGACTAACATGGTAAGAATTCTTACCTTCTGAGAGGTTTCTCTAACTGCATGCACAGAAACCAGTTTTGGAATGTCAAAAGAGGCCCATCTTGGCCATTTCAGGGCAAGAGTTCCTTTAATCCACAATTTAAAAGGACTTGCAAGTATAAGTTCCAAATATACATAAACTCAACTGGGGTGCTAAGTCAGAAGTTTTCTGACTCCTCTCATTTCTCTGTTTGGGAAACTCTTCCCCATTTTAAAGTTGGTTTGTTGGAATGAAATTGCTAATGAAATTATGTGGTGGACCCATGTGTTGTTTGTGAATTTAAGTCCTCTAGGTGTCACCCTAGAGTCATTTCAGCTCTTTTATGTGTCTTAGCTTCTCCCTCTGTCAATCTAAAATCACATGGGTGCTCGGAGTACTGCGTAGCCAACACTTATATTGTGTGTCCCTGGGCGAGCAAGTTTTTAATTAATGAGTGGAAGTCCCTATTGGACCACTGCATAGTATGAGGACTTGCCTTCACCACTTCCATAAATTTCTCAGTTGTCTGAGAAAGCCATAACTGTCCAGGAGAAGTTGTGTCCCTTTTCTTTGGAGCAGAGAACTCTCATATGGTATCTTCACTGTTATTCTGACAAATTCTGTTAAGGTAGCCAAATTGAGAAAAGACATCAGGCCAGTCTCCTACCTAATCACCCAGTCCAAACCACTCAGTGTCTTTCAACTGAGCAAATCTTCCCAGTGTTTCTCAACCAGGCCCTTTTTCCCAGTGTCTCTCAACTGGGAAAATCCTCCTCAGTGTCTCTCAACTGAGGAGTCAGGTACCTTTTTATCCACAGCCAAATAAAACTCAGGATTGTCAACCAATAATCGGAAGATCTGAGACCAAGAGACACTTATTCAAATTCATCTGGACTTGCTAAGGAGGAGGATGGACACAGAACCAAGGCTCCAATTCCTCACAGAGTTCAGGTGAAGGAGAGAAATCTGCTCTGGGTCCCTTCATGGTTGCCAAAACTGTCAACAACAAAAAACTCTGAACAATGTGAGAACTGCAAGTTTCAGTTTTATTTTGGGACTTACTGAGGACTATAGCCTGGGAGACAGCCTTCCAGATAGCTGTAAGGAACTGCTCCAAAGAGGTAGGGGAGGAGACAATATATATATGATTGGGGGCGGGGCGCTGAGAAATACATGTAGTCAAGCATACATCTTGGTAAAAAGTTACTGCTAGTCACGAGCATCAGATATATCAGTTAATGATTTTAGTGCTTCTCTAACTATGGGAAGATGCATGAATCTGGGGTCATTGAAATTCTTCCTTAGATATGCATTTAACTGTCTAGGGGCCCATTCAAAACAAGGAATGCTTCATCCTGAATTCCTTTCAGTGTGTGTTCTAGGTCAGCCACTGCAACAGCTAATGACTTGATCCCTGTAGAACTCGAATGGTGGGCAATATTTTTTGTTTACAAAATAAGTATATTAATAAAGAGTGAATAGAAGTGTACTTACTTAACATGATAAATAAATCTGTATCAAACCAGAAGCCAACCTCACGCTATACCTGGCATTCCCATTAAACCCAAGAACAGGAGAAGAATGCTTATTATCACCACTATTTGACATTCTTTTGGAAGTGCTAGGCAATGCAGTTAAGACTTTCCTCCCTTTGGGGCTAAGGCCAGCCTTGCTTATTCTCTCTGAGGCCATTGGTCCCCCTGGATATCCTCACCCATTAACCCCATCTTAACCCTCTCTCTCTAATATACAAGCAAACTTCCAGCTGTATAAAATTCAGGCATGTTTCCCACTTTCAATATTTCCCTTTCTTGGCACTTGCCTCTCCCAAAGTATAGCATTTCTCTGTATAAACATTCCACCCTTCCTGATGTAAACATAGTTTCTCTCTTCTCCTGTTGTAAAGAATTAGTGATAAACCCCTCCTTAACCTCTCTATTTACCTCTACCTCTTTCCCTGTTGTTGTCCTGGCCCAGCCCTTCCCTTATTCCGTTCTCTAATCCTCTCCCACTTCCCTGAGGTTTTTATAATTTTTATCAGTACACCAGTCTCCAAAATAAGTTATCTCTCTAACTCCTCCACCATGTACTTTATTCCTGGGCTTTCTCAGAGCTTCTGACAATGGGCTAGGGAGAGGTCAAGTTATAATGCAATTGTAGATTCAGTCAGTATTCAAGTTACCTAGAGGCCCTTTCAGTCTACACACACCTGTTCTCTGTTTAACAAACAGGGTAGAAGATTGGTATAAGACGAACTAGAGGGCTTTATATTTTTGGATAGGTGATCCTTAAAAACTCCAAACTTACTCTTAAGATAAAATATGTGAAGACATGAACAAACTTACAGAATAGTAATTGCCATGATATCTTTTTTCAGTTAGAAGTATATCCAGCAACATTTATAAATGTGTATACCTACATTAATTATTCTGTTTCAAACCATGATATTTTCAGTAGAGCAGTTGATATTTGCTTCTTTAATCCATAAAATTACATTCAGACACTTAGTATGTGTCCTAATTGTAATTTTATAGCAAAATATATTATTTTCAATTTATTTTTTCATACTTACACATTTGTACATATTATTCAATTTGACTAATACTTTTGCCAGCATTTTACTATGAATATGTTCAAATATATAAAAATGTTCAAAGCATAGTAGACTAAAGTGTGAAAAAATAGTGCAGTGAGCAACCATATACACACCACCTGGATTCTACAATTCACATTTTGCTGTTTCTGCTTTATCACATCTCTATCCATATGTCCATTCATGCATCATTTGTTTTGTTCTTTATATGTTTCAAAGTAAGTTTCAGACATTAGTATACTGCATGCCTAAACATTTCAGCTTGCAGTTTTGAAAGGATAACATAGATATTTCTGTACTGACATATAAAGATGTCCATGTTATAGTAAATGAAAAAAAGCAGATTATAAAAAACACCATTTATGTTAAATGTAAACATTATGTAGACATAAGAATTTAATTGCCTAAACAATATACATTTACACCTTATTACTTCTTATCAGGGCCCCACTTTTGTTCAGTGTGGCAATGTGCCCAGGCCAAGTATTGAATTATAACTGATTCAAGTCAATCACGGCAATCTTATTTTCTAATTTTCCAGCTTCTTTCCTTACAGGGATGGCCATATGGCTAATGAGAACAAAAAAGAAGTCATCCAGGGAGGCTTCTTGGAAAGTGTTTGCTTGATTAGATAAAAGAGACAAATTCATCTTGCATGACTTGCCCCTTCTCACCAATCTTCTTGCCTTGAATGCAGACATTATATGTGGAGGTGCAACAAACATCTTGCAACCATGAGAAGAGAAAGATGAGGACAAAAGCCCATGAACTAAGGATAGTCTTCTCATATTCTTTGTAATATTTTTAAAGCAATCATTCACATGTATTATTGTAATATATGAACAAGAATATCTTATTTAAAATTGGGATACAATATCAGCATTTACTTAATTCAAAGCAAATTTTGGAGGCTTAAATGAGGAAGTGTGTGAGAAAGTAGCAAAGTGTGAAAAATAAAGTTAAATACATCTTATTGGATTAGTAGTCTGTCTTATCCTGAGAAAGCAGAGCCTGAGACAAGGACTTTCATATACATGTTGATGTTGGGAAGTGATCCCAGGCAACAGGAGTAGGATACTGGGAAGAATGAAGCAGAAATGGAAGGAAAGTTATTAGAAGGGTATGTTTTCGGCTGCAAAACTGGAGGTAGATCCCACCGAGGAGCCACATAGAATGTACATGCAGAATCGCCCTCTGGAGGGACATGAGAGTGGAATGTTTCTCTACCACTCCCATATCCCATTGGTCGAGGGTCACTACATGGAGTGTTCAACCCCTTGCACTTCCAAACTTATGCATGCTTAAAAATGGCAGAAAAGGGGCTTCCCTTGTGGCGCAGTGGTTGAGAGTCCGCCTGCCGATGCAGGGGACATGGGTTCGTGCCCTGGTCCAGGAAGATCCCACATGCCACGGAGCGGCTAGGCCCGTGAGCCGTGGCCGCTGAGCCTGCGCGTCCGGAGCCTGTGCTCCACAACGGGAGAGGCCACAACAGTGAGAGGCCCACACACCCAAAAAAAAAAAAAAAAAAAAAAAAAAAGGCAGAACAGATTCTTACAGGCCTATGACAGAAAGTGAGATATATCACAGTGTAGACAAGTGATGCCAGGTTCAACCTGCTTGAAGAATGTTAGGGTTGAGAGGATGTGAGGTGGGGCATGAAAGGTGTTTGATGCCCAGTCCACACACAAGATGATAGATATCTGGAAAATAGTGGTGGCAGTAGCAGTGCCAAGGAAGAAAATTTTCTTTCATTTTTCTTTAGTTTTAATATTGACATTTATAAAAAGAGAGGCAACTTTGTGAAGTAAATAGGCACACAAACTCTGGAACCAGAATACCTGGTTATGAAATTCAACTCCAACATTTACTTTTCACTTGACTTTTATCAAGTTACAAAACTTTTCTGTGCCTCTGTTTCATCATCTGTAAAATGGATACAATAACACTAGTTACCTTATAGAGTTGTGAGGACTAAACAAGTTAAATGTTAGCTACTAATATTTATAATAGAAATACAGTTTTGTTGTAAAGAATCAGAATATATAGATATATAAAATACAAAGTTCTGTCCTTTATCTGTTAGAACACTTTTGTTTTCAAGTAAGAGAAAACAAACCCACACTGCCAGTGAAGGGTTGGAGAGAAAGGCCCATGAAAAGGATATTGAGATGGGAAGCTTTAGGCTCACACAGTTGGAAGGGGACATAAAGCTATTCTGTCAGCAAAGTAAGGTCAAGAGGTTAAGGGAAGCTGAGGAGTGAAATGGAACTCAGACAAATCGAGTGGTGAATGTTAGTATCTAGCTACCCAAGGGGAGATGTTCCTTCCCTTACCTCCTTCTGTTATTACTTCTGCCTCTTTTTCTGGTGCTTCACTACCTTGCTTCTTAGCAGCAATACCTCCTCTTTTGTAACTAGGACAATGGAGAATGTAGGGCTACTGTGGAAGAATTTTTTGGCTCAGTTGACAAAAAGAACTAAAAAAAGTAGGATGTCTAGTCAATGTTTGCTCTGAATAAGTTCATCTGAAAAATGCACTTTTGAAAAGAAAACAAAACCTATACAATTAGATTGCCATTAAATTACAACAGAACAAAAAGAAATATGCGTGTAGGACTATGCATTTCTTCCCACCTTTCCCCAACATCTCTTTCTCAGAAAGGAAGATTGTGAATAAGGAAAGAAGGAGGAAGAAAAGAAAAGAATACACTGAGGAGTATGAAGCAGCACCTCTTCTCTTACTTTAAGTAAACTACAATATGAAAAACACCATATAGGAATCATTCTAAAGTAGGTTTCCTCTATAACAAGGTTGGGAAAAGAGAATGGTGTGAGTGGATATAACAAAGGGGGACAGTGGCCACTGTTTTTCCTAGACTTTGTTGTCCCTTAAGATGAATACATGATTCACTAATATCTGACCTATTGTATGTAAATTTAAAATATAGTTAATTCTTCACACCAGCCCGCCAAATTATTTCCTACCTCTGTTTGTGTGTGAATTATTATAAAAGGTCACTTCCCCAATGTATATGAAATGAGCAAGAAATTAAAGCCCAGGGAGAAACAAGACCAGCTCATTTCTTTTATCCTTTGATCCTGTTGGGAACTACAAATCATTGATGTACCAATATTTTACTGTCCTTCATCCAACTGATGTCCTCTCTTCCCTCCTTATTCAGTTTAAGTTCCATTGATAATAGCTACAGTCACTCCTTCACAACACTCTCAACTACTTTTCCTCACTTCTGCTTTATGACACTTACTTGGCAAAAGTCCAATCCTGGTTAAACCCAACGCCTGCACAGTCAGCTAAATGTGACTGAAACAAAGCGTAACTATGTGGCCTGGTCTCACTTTAAATGGCTACAAAGCTTCAGGGACCCTTAATGCTGCCTGGTGATCACACATATTTCTTATGTCCATTCACCAACCCACTCTCCTAGATCATACCTTCTTTCTTCTTAAAACTTCAACAATTCCAGAAGCAAGAAGAACTACAATCCTACAGCCTGTGGAACAAAAACCACATTCACAGAAAGATAGACAAGATGAAAAGGCAGAGGGCTATGTACTAGATGAAGGAACAAGATAAAACCCCAGAAAAACAACTAAATGAAGTGGAGATAGGAAACCTTCCAAAAAAAGAATTCAGAATAATGATAGTGAAGATGATCCAGGACCTCAGAAAAAGAATGTAGGCAAAGATCAGGAAGATGCAAGAAATGTTTGACAAAGACCTAGAAGAATTAAAGAAAAAACAAATAGAGATGAACAATAAAATTACTGAAATGAAAAACACACTAGACAGAATCAATAGCAGAATAATGGAGACAGAAGAACGGATAAGTGACCTGGAAGACAGAATGGTGGAATTCACTGCTATGGAACAGAATAAAGAAAAAATAATTAAAAGAAATGAAGACAGCTTAAGAGACCACTGGGACAACATCAAATGCAACAATATTTGCATTATGAGGTCCTAGAAGGAGAAGAGAGAGAGAAAGCACCCAAGAAAATATTTGAAGAGATTATAGTTGAAAAATTCCCTAACATGGGAAAGGAAATAACCACCAAAATCCAGGAAGCACAGAGAGTCCCAGGCAGGATAAACCCAAGGAGAAACACACTGAGACACATAGAAATCAAACTGACAAAAATTGAAGACAAAGAAAAATTATTAAAAGCAACAAGGGAAAAACAACAAATAACATACAAGGGAACTCCTATAAGGTTACCAGATTTATCAGCAGAAACTCTACAGGTCAGAAGGGAGTAGCATGATATATTTAAAGTGATGCAAGGGAAGAACCTACAGCCAAGATTACTGTACCTGGCAAGGATATCATTCAGATTTGAAGGAGAAATCAAAAGCTTTACAGACAAGCAAAAGCTAAGAGAATTCAGCACCACAAAACGAGCTCTACAATAAATGCTAAAGGAACTTCTCTAAGTGGAAAACACAAGAGGAGAAAAGGACCTACAAAAACAAACACATAACAATTAAGAAAATGGTAATAGGAACATACATATCGATAACTACCTTAACGTGAATGGATTAAATGCTCCAATGAAAGACGCAAGCTCGCTGAATGGAAACAAAAACAAGACCATATATATGCTGTCTACAAGATACCAACTTCGGACCTAGGGACACATACAGACTGAAAGTGAGGGGTTGGAAAAAGATATTCCATGCAAACAGAAATCAAAAGAAAGCTGGAGTAGCAATTCTCATAACAGATAAAATAGACTTTAAAATAAAGAATGTTACAAGAGACAAGGACGGAACTACATAAATATCAAGGGATCAATCCAAGAAGAAGATATAACAATTAGAAATATATAAGCACCTAACATAGGAGCACCTCAATATATAAGGCAACTGCTAACAGCTATAAAAGAGGAAACCAACATTAACACAATATAAGTGGGGGACTTTAACACCTCACTTACACCAATGGACAGATCATCCAAACAGAAAGTTAATAAGGAAACACAAGCTTTAAATGACACAGTAGACCAGATAGATTTAATGGATATTTATAGGACATTCCATCCCAAAACAGAAGATTACATTTTCTTCTCTAGTGCACACGGAAAATTCTCCAGGATAGATCATATCTTGGGTCACAAATCAAGCCACAGTAAATGTAAGAATATTGAAATCATATCAAGCATCTTATCTGACCACAACGGTACGAGACTAGAAATCAATTACAGGGGGAAAAAAACATAAAAATCACAAACACATGGAGGCTCAACAATACGTTACTAAATAACCAAGAGATCACTGAAGAAATCAAAGAGGAAATCAAAAAATACCTAGAAACAAATGACAATGAAAACACGACGACCCAAAACCTATGGGATGCAGCAAAAGCAGTTCTAAGAGGGAAGTTTATAGCAATACAATCCTACCTTAAGAAACAAGAAACATCTCAAATAAACAACCTAACCTTACACCTAAAGCAATTAGAGAAAGAAGAACAAAAGAACCCCAAAGTTAGCAGAAGGAAAGAAATCATAAAGATCAGATCAGAAATAAATGAAAAAGAAATGAAGGAAACTATAGCAAAGATCAATTAAACTAAAAGCTGGTTCTTAGAGAAGATAAACAAAGTTGATAAACCGTTAGCCAGACTCATCAAGAAAAAAAGGGAGAAGACTCAAATCAACAGAATTAGAAACGAAAAAGGAGAAGTTACAACAGACACTGCAGAAATACAAAGCATCCTAAGAGACTACTACAGGCAACTCTATGCCAATAAAATGGACAACCGGGAAGATATGCACAAATTCCTAGAAAGTTATAACCTTCCAAGACTGAACCAGGAAGAAATAGAAAATATGAACAGGCCAATCACAAGTAATGAAATTGAAACTGTGATTAAAAATTTTCCAACAGAGGGGGGAGCTTCAAGATGTCAGAAGAGTAAGATGTGGAGATCACCTTCCTCCCCACAAATACATCAGAAATACATCTACATGTGGAACAACCCCTACAGAACACCTACTGAACGCTGGCAGAAGACTTCAGACCTCCAAAAGACAAGAAACTCCCCATGTACCTGGGTAGGGCAGAAGAAAAAAGAAAAAACAGAGACAAAAGAATAGGGACGGGACCTGCACCCCTGTGCAGCTGTGAAGGAGGAAAAGTTTTCACACACTAGGTTGCCCTTTGTGGGCAGAGACTGCGGGTGGCAGAGGGGGGAAGCTTCGTAGCCATGGAGCAGAGCACAGCAACAGGGGTGCAGAGGGCAAAGCGGAGAGATTCCCGCACAGAGGATCAGAGCCGACCAACACTCACCAGCCTGAGAGGCTTGTCTGCTCACCCACCAGGACGGGTGGCAGCTGGGAGCTGAGGCTCAGGCTTCAGAGGTCAGATCCCAGGGAAAGGACTGGGGTGGTCTGAGTGAACACAGCCTGAAGGGGCCTAGTGCGCCACAGGTAACTGGGAGGGAGCCCAGAAAAAGTCTGGAGCTGCCGAAGAGGCAAGAGACTTTTTCTTGCCTCTTCATTTCGTGGTGTTCAAGGAGAGGGGATTAACAGCGCTGCTTAAAGGAGCTTCAGAGATGGACATGAGTCACAGATTTCAGCGAGGACCCCAGAGACGGACATGAGACACTAAGGCGGCTGCTGAAGCCACGAAGAAGCTGGTGAACAAGCACAGGTCACTCTCCACACCTCCCCTCCCCAGAGCCTGTGCAGCCCACCACTGCCAGGATCCCATGATCCAGGGACAACTTCCCCAGGAGAAAACATGGCGCTCCTCAGGTTAGTGAAATGTCATGCTGGCCTCTGCCTCTGCAGGCTCTCCCAACACTCTGTACCCCTCTATCTCCCCAGCTTGAGTGAGCTAGAGCCCTTGAATGAGCTGTTCCTTTAACCCTGTCCTGTCTGAGCAAAGAACAGGCACCCTCAGGTGACCTACACGAAGAAGTGGGGCAAAATCCAAAGCTGAACTACCGGAGCTGTGCAAACAAAGTAGAGAAAGGGATATCTCTCCTAGGAGCCTCAGGAGCAGCAGGTTAAATCTCCACAATCAACCTGATGTACCCTGCATCTCTGGAATACCTGAATAGACAACAAATCATTACAAATTGGGGAGGTGGACTTTGGGAGCAATGATATATATTTTTTCCCCTTTTTCTCTTTTTGTGAGTGTGTATGTGTATGCTTCTGTGTGTGATTTTGTCTATATAGCTTTGCTTTTACCATTTGTCCTAGGCTTCTGTCTTTCCTTTTTTTTTTGTAGTACAGTTTTTAGTGCTTGTTATCATTGGTGGATTTGTTTTTTGATTTGGTTGCTCTCTTCTCTCTTTCCTTCTTTTTTTATTATGTTTTAATATTTTAAAATAATTATTTCTTATTTTTTACTTTAATAATCTTATTTAATTTTATTTAATTTTATCTTATTCTTTCATTCTTTCTTTTTTCTCCCTTTTATTCAGAGCCGTGTGGATAACAGGCTCTTCATGCTCCACCCAGGAGTCAGGACTCTGCCTCTGTGGTGGGAAAGCCAAGTTCAGGACATTGGTCCTGATCTCCCAGCTCCCCGTAATATCAAACAGTGAAAATCTCCCAGATATCTCCAACTCAACCCCAAGACCCAAGACCACTCAACGACCCACAAAGTACACTGCTGCACACCCTATGCCAAACAATGAGCAAGAGAGGAACGTGACACCATCCATTAGCACAGAGACTGCCTAAAATCATAATAAGGCAACAGACACCCCAAAACACACTACCAGACATGGAAATGTGCAACAGAAAGAAAAGATCCAGCCTCATCCACCAGAACACAGGCACTAGTCCCATCCACCAAGAAGCCTACAGAACCCACTGAACCAAACTAAGCCACTTGGGGCACACACCAAAAACAACAGGAACTATGAACCTGCAGCCTGTGAAAAGGAGACCTCCAAACACAGTAATTTAAGCAAAATGAGAAGACAAAAATGCACACAGCAGTTGAAGGAGCAAGGAAAAAAGCCACAAGACCAAAAAAATGAAGAGGAAATAGGCAGTCTACCTGAAAAAGAATTCAGAATAAAGATAGTAAAGATGATCCAAAATCTTAGAAATAGAATGGAGAAAATACAAGAAATGTTTAAGAAGGACCTAGAAGAACTAAAGAGCAAACAAACAATGATGAACAACACAATAAATGAAATTAAAAATACTCTAGATGGGATCAATAGCAGAATACTGAGGCAAAAGAATGGAAAAGTGACCTGGAAAATAAAATAGTGGAAATAACTACTGCAGAGAAGAATAAAGAAAAAAGAATAAAAAGAATTGAGGACAGTCTCAGAGACACCTAGGACAACATTAAACACAACAACATTCGAATTATAGGGGTCCCAGAAGAAGAAAAGAAAAAAAAAAGGGTCTGAGAAAATATTTGAAGAGATTATAGTTGAAAACTGCCCTAATATGGGAAAGGAAATAGTTAATCAACTCCAGGAAGAGCAGAGAGTCCCATACACCATAAATCCAAGGAGAAACACACCAGGACACATATTAATCAAGCTGTCAAAAATTAAATACAAAGAAAAAATATTAAAAGCAGCAAGAGAAAAATAACAAATAACATGCAAGGGAATCCTCATAAGGTTAACAGCTGATCCTTCAGCAGAAACTCTGCAAGCCATAAGGGAGTGGCAGTACATATTTAAAGTGATGAGGGAGAAAAACCTGCAACAAAGATTACTCTACCCATCAAGGATCTCATTCATATTTGACGGAGAAAGTAAAACCTTTACATACAAGCAAAAGTTAAGAGAGTTCAGCACCACCAAACCAGCTTTACAACAAATGCTAAAGGACCTTCTCTAGGCAGGAAACACAAGACAAGGAAAAGACCTACAATAACAAACCCAAAACAATTAAGAAAATGGGAATAGGAACATACATATTGATAATTACCTTAAATTTAAATGGATTAAATGCTTCAACCAAAAGACATAGACTGGCTGAACAGATTCAAAAACAAGACCCATATATTTTCTGTCTACAAGAGACCCACTTCAGACCTAGGGATACATACAGACTGAAATTGAGGGGCTGGAAAAAGATAGTCCATGCAAATGGAAATCAAAAGAAAGCTGGAGTAGCAATTCTCAAATCAGACAAAATAGACTTCAAAACAAACACTATTACAAGAGAAAAAGAAGTACACTACATAATGATCAAGGGATCAATCCAAAAAAGTAGATATAACAATTGCAAATATGTATGCACCCAACAAAGGAAGACCTCAATACATAAGGCAAATACTAACAGCCATAAAGGGGGAAATCAACATTAACACAATCATAGTAGGGGACTTTAACACCCCTCTTTCACCCATGTACAGATCATCCAAAAGGAAAATCAATAAGGAAACACAAGCTTTAAATGACATATGAAACAATATAGACTTAATTGATATTTATAGGACATTCCAAACAAAAACAACAGAATACAATTTATTCTCAAGTGCTCATGGAACATTTTCAGGAGAGACCATCCCTTGGGTCACAAATCAAGCCTTGGTAAATTTAAGAAAATTGAAATTGTATCAGGTATCTTTTCTGACCACAACACTCTGAGACTAGGTATCAATTACACGAAAAATCTGGAAAAAAAATGCAAACATATGGAAGCTAAACAATACACTACTTAATAACCAAGAGATCACTGAAGAAATCAAAGAGGAAATTTAAAAATACCTAGAAACAAATGACAATGAAAACACGACACCCCAAAACCTATGGGATGCAGCAAAAGTAGTTCAAAGAGTGAACTTTATAGCAATACAATCCTACCTTAAGAAACAAGAAACATTTCAAAAAAACAACCTTATTTTACACATAAAAGAATTAGAGAAAGAAGAACAAACCCCCGCAAAGTTAGCAGAAGGAAAGAAATCATAAAGCTCATATCAGAAATAAATGAAAAAGAAATGAAGAAAATGACAGCAAAGCAAAAAAAACTACAAGCTGATTCTTTGAGAAGATAAACAAAATTGATAAACCATTAGCCAGATTCATCAAGCATAAAAGGGGGAAGACTCAAATCAGTACAATTAGAAATGCAAAAGGAGAAGTAATAACTGACACTGCAGAAATACAAAGGATCATGAGAGATTACTACAAGCAGCTATATGCCAATAAAATGAACAACCTGGAAGAAATGGACAAATTCTTAAAAAGTATAACCTTCCAAGACTGAACCAGGAAGAAATAGAAAATATAAACAGACCAATCACAAGTAATGAAATTTAAACTGTGATTAAAAACCTTCGAATAAACAGAAGCCCAGGACCACATGGCTTTACAGGAGAATTCTATCAAACACTTAGAGAAGAGTTAACACCTATCCTTTTCAAACTCTTCCAAAATATAGCACAGGGAGGAATGCTCCCATACTCATTCTATGAGGCCACCATCACCCTGATACCAAAACCAGGCAAACATGTCACAAAGAAAGAAAACTACAGGCCAATATCTATGATGAACATAGATGCAAAAATCCTCAACAAAATACTAACAAACTGAATCCAACAGCACATTAAAAGGATCATACACCATGATCAAGTGGGGTAATATCCCAGGAATGCAAGCATTCTTCAATGTATGCAAAACAATCAATGTGATACACCATATTAACAAACTGAAGTAGAAAAACCATATGATCTTTTCAATAGATGCAGAGAAAGCATTTTACAAAATTCAGCACGCATTTATGGTAAAAACCGTCCAGAAGGTAGGCATAGAGTTAACTTACCTCAACATAATAAAGGCCATATATGACAATCCCACAGCCAACATCGTCCTCAATAGTGAAAAACTGAAACCATTTCCACTAAGAACAGCAACAAGACAAGGTTGCACACACTCACCACTATTATTTAACATAGTTTTGGAAGGCTTAGCCACAGCAATCAGAGAAGAAAAAGAAATAAAAGGAATCCAAAACAGAAAAGAAGAAGTAAAGCTGTCACTGTTCGCAGAAGACATGATACTATACATAGAGAATCCTAAAGATGGTACCAGAAAACTTCTACAGCTAATCAATGAATTTGATAAAGTAGCCAGATACAAAATTAATGCACAGAAATCTCTTGCATTCCTATACATTAATGATGAAAGTGAAATTAAGAAAACACTCCCATTAACCATTGCAACAAAAAGAATAAAATATCTTGGAATAAACCTACCTAAGGAGACAAAAGACCTGTATGCAGAAAATCATAAGACACTGATGAAAGAAATTAAAGATGATAAAAATAGATGGAGAGATATACCATGTTCTTGAATTGGAAGAATGAACATTGTGAAAATGACTCTACTACCCAAAGCAATCTACAGATTCAATGCAGTCCGTATCAAATTACCAGTGGCATTTTAATAGAAGTAGAACAAAAATCTTAAGATTTGTATAGAGACACAAAAGACCCTGAATAGCCAAAGCAGTCTTGAGGGAAGAAAAGGGATCTGAGGAATCAGAGTCCCTGACTTCAGACTATACTACAAAGCTACAGTAATCAAGACAGTATGGTACTGGCACGAAAACAGAAATATAGATCAATGGAACAGGATAGAAAGCCCAGAGGTAAACCCACACACCTATGGTCAACTAATCTATGACAAAGGGGGCAAGGATACACAATGGAGAAAAGACAGTGTCTTCAATAAGAGGTGCTGGGACAACTGGACAGCTACATGGAAGATAATGAAATTAGAACACTCCCTAACACCTTACACAAAAATAAATTCAAAATGGATTTGAGACCTAAATGTAAGACCGGACAGTTTAAAACCCTTAGAGGATAACATAGCAAGAACATTCTTTGACATAAATCACAGCAAGATCTTTTTTGAATCACCTCCTAGAGTAATGGAAATAAAAACAAAAATAAACAAATGGGACCTAATGTAACTTAAAACCTTTTGCAAATCAAAGGAAACGTTATACAAGACGAAAAGACAACTCTCAGAATGGGAGAAAATATTTGCAAATGAATCAGTGGACAAAGGATTAATCTCCAAAATATATAAACAGCTCATGCAGCTCAATATTAAAAAAAACAAGCAACCCAATCAAAAAATGGGCAGAAGACCTAAATAGGCATTTCACCAAAGAAGACATATAGATAGCCAAGAAGCACATTAAAAGCTGCTCAGGGCTTCCCTGGTAGTGCAGTGGTTGGGAGTCTGCCTGCTGATGCAGGGAACGTGGGTTCGTGTCCCAGTCCAGGAAGATCCCACATGCCGCAGAGCGGCTGGGCCCGTGAGCCATGGCCGCTGAGCCTGTGCATCCGGAGCCTGTGCTCCGCAACGGGAGAGGCCACAACAGTGAGAGGCCAGTGTACCGCAAAAAAAAAAAAAAGCTGCTCAACATCACTAATTACTAGAGAAATGCAAATCAAAGCTCCAGTGAGGTATCACTTCACACCCATTAGAATGGGCATCATCAGAAAATCTACAAAGAACAAATGCTGGAGAGGTTGTGGAGAAAAGGGAACCCTCTTGCACTGTTGTTGGGAATGTAAATTGATACAGCCACTATGGAGAACAGTATGGAGGCTCCTTAAAAAACGAAAAATAGAATTACCATATGATCCAGCAATCCCACTACTGGGCATATACCCAGAGAAAACCATAATTCAAAAAGACACATGCACCCCAGTATTCATTGCTGCACTCTTTACAGTATCCACCTCATGGAAGCAACCTAAATGCCCACCTACAGACCAATGGATAAAGAAATTTTGGTACATATATACAATGGAATATTACTCAGCCATAAAAAGAACGAAATTGGTTCATTTGTAGAGGTGTGGATGGATCTAGAGACTGTAATACAGAGTGAAGTAAGTCAGAAAGAGAAAAAGAAATATCATATATTAACGCATATATGTGGAAACAGAAAAATGGTACATGTGAACCGGTTTGCAGGGCAGAAATAGAGACACAGATGTAGAGAACAAACTTATGGACACAAAGGTGGGAAAGTGGCATTGGAGGTTGGTGTGGTGTGATGAACTGGGAGATTGGAATTGACATATATACACTAATGTGTATAATTTGCATAACTAATGAGAACCTGCTGTATAAAAAAATAAATAAAATTTAAAAAAGAAATTAGTATATACTGAGCCACTTAAATACATTAAAGAAAAAAAGAAAAAAATTTCAACATTTCTTCTTTCATCCTGAATTTCAGATGACATCTTTGCCTTCTACGTGACTGAGTACATAAAAGAAATCAAAAGAGGGCTTGCGGCTTTCACTGCCATATCTACCCTCTTGTGAGCATCTGTAACCACATTCTCTGCCTATGCTCCTCACAACTGTCTTTACTATCTAAGGAGAACCCCATCACCTGTGTACTAGATCCCATCCGCTATCTCAAGAAACGTCAGATTAAAAGGAAAGGTCTGGGCTTCCCTGGTGGCACAGTGATTGAGAGTCTGCCTGCCGATGCAGAGGACGTGGGTTCGTGCCCCGGTCTGGGAAGATCCCACATGCTGCAGAGCGGCTGGGCCCGTGAGCCATGGCCGCTGAGCCTGCGCGTCGGAGCCTGTGCTCTGCAACAGGAGAGGCCACAACAGTGAGAGGTCCGCGTACCACAAGAAAATAAAGGAAAAGTCCACCTAAATAAAATGACTTGGTATTAAAATAACTTAGGTTAAAAATAACTAGCATCTGCATGAGTTCTACTATTTTACAAACCCATTTCACGTACATTATTGCATTGGATCCTCACAAAAGTTTTGTGAAGTAGGTTTTATTATTACCCCCATTTTATAAGAAAATGAGCCTCAAATGAGATAAGTGACTTGCTCCAAATTGTCCAGAAATTTTGTTACTGGTAAAGCTGGGATTAAAATTTAGGCTAAGAGTAATAATGGAGAAAAAAATTTACATGATGGTACTATGTACAACTCTATGCAAACAGGTTTGAAAACATCAAGGAGATGGACAAATTCTTAGGAAAATATAAATGATCAAAATTGATCCAGGAGCATTTGGAAAACCTCATCTGAACAGCTATGTAAAAACATATTTAAATGGTCAGAGAAATTAGAGGTTAAGAAATGTTTTCTGTTAGAGAACAGATAGAAATATTTTAGACTTTGTGGGCCACATATTTTCTCTGTTGCATATTCTTTTTTGTTTTGCTGTGTTTTTGTTTGTTTTCCTTTTTTTACAGCCCTGTAAAAATGTAACTCAATTTCGTTTCTTTTTATGGCTGAGTAATATTCCATTGTATATATGTGCCACATCTTCTTTATCCATTCATCTGTTGATGGACACTTAGGTTGCTTCCATGTCCTGGCTATTGTAAATAGTGCTGCAATGAACACTATGGTACATGACTCTTTTTGAATTATGGTTTTCTCAGGGTATATGCCCAGTAGTGGGATTGCTGGGTCATATGGTAGTTCTGTTTGTAGATTTTTAAGGAACCTCCATACTGTTCTCCATAGTGGCTGTATCAATTTACATTCCCACAAGCAGTGCAAGAGTGTTCCCTTTTCTCCACATCCTCTCCAGCATTTATTGTTTCTAGATGTTTTGATGATGGCCTTTATGACCAGTGTGAGATGATATCTCATTTTCGTAGTGAGGTGGATGGACCTAGAGTCTGTCATACAGAGTGAAGTAAGTCAGAAAGAGAAAAACAAATATCGTATGCTAACACATATATATGGAATCTAAGAAAAAAAAAAGTCATGAAGGACCTAGGGGTAAGACGGGAATAAAGACACAGACCTACTAGAGAATGGACTTGAGGATATGGGGAGGGGAAGCGTAAGCTGTGACAAAGTGAGAGAGTGGCATGGACATATATACACTACCAAACGTGAAATAGATAGCTAGTGGGAAGCAGCCACATAGCACAGGGAGATCAGCTAGGTGGTTTGTGACCACCTAGAGGGGTGGGATAAGGAGGGTGGGAGGGAGGGAGATGCAAGAGGGAAGAGATATGGGAACATATGTATAACTGATTCACTTTGTTATAAAGCAGAAACTAACACAGCATTGTAAAGCAATTATACTCTAATAAAGATGTTAAAAAAAGAAAAATGTAATGTTTTTCTACATCACTACAAATGTAGTGAGAAATTTATTTCTCACAGTTCTGAAGTCTAGAAGTCCAAAATCTAGGCATCAACATGGTTGCATTCTGTGGTAATAGCTTCTCTCTGGTTCAAAGCTGGTGCCTTCTCACTGTGTAGTTACATATTGGAAGGGACCAGAGAGCTCGGTGAAATCTCTTTTCTAAGAGCATTGATCCATACATGAGGGTTCTACCCTCATGAACTAATCACCTCCTAAAGACTCCACCAACTAATACCATCACCTTTGGGATTAGGATTTCAACAAGTGAATTTGGGGAGGGACACAAATATTCAGAACATAGCATGTACCAATAGAAAACATTCTTAATTCAGGGTCAATACAGGGGCAGGCTGCATTTTGCTTGCAGGATATAGTTTGTCAGTCCCTGCTCTACATCTAGCTACCAGTTTACAAGAAATACAGAAGACAGAGGAACATGTTCAATGACACCATGCAATCAGCAAAATCCAAACTGAGAGAAACCAAACTACAAACAACCATATTTGTGGCATACCGTCAAAACGTCAACATTTCCTCTCCACTACTGACTTTGCAAATAAATTGCAAGGGGGAAGTTTTCACAGTAAATTTCAAGGGCAAAAAATCAATTGCAGTGTATGAATTTTATTTGGATCCTGATCAAAAAAGGCAAACAGTTGAAAAAAATTTGAGGCAATCTGGATAATTTGAATGATATTAAAGAATTGTTTAATGATATTAAAGATATTTAATGATATTAAAGAATTGCTTTGCTTCATTTTGTTTTTGTTATGAGAGTAGCTTGTCTACATCTATAAAAAATCTTGCTGGGATTTTGACTGGAATTGCAATTAATCTATAGATCAATTTGGGAAAGACTGACACTTTAATGATACTGCGGCTTCCAACACATGAATATAGAGTATATCTCTCTAGTTATTTACATCTTTGATTTCTTTCATCAATGTTTTGCAGTTTTCAGCAAAATTTATATACTTTTTTAGATTTATACTTAAGCATTTTATTTTATTTCCAGTGCTATTGTACATAGTATTTTTAAAATTTCAAATTCCACCTGCTTGTTGTCAGTATGTTTATTGACCTTTTATCCTGCAATCTTGCTAAACTCATTTATTAGTTTTAGGAGCTTTTTTGTGGATTCATTGGAATTTCTGGGTGCACAAACATAGTATCTGTGAATGAAGACAGTTTTATTTCTTCCTTTCCAATCTAGATGTCTCATTTCTTTTTCTTGTCTTTTTGCACGTGATAGGACTTCCACTATGATGTTGAATAGGTGTGTGAGAGAGCACACCCTTGCTTTGTTCTTAACCTAGGTAAGTATGATGTTAGTTGTAGATTTTTCACTGATGCTCTTTATTACATTATGGAAATTCCTGTCTATTTCTAATTTGCTGAGAGTTTTTATCAGGATCAAATGTTGAATTTTGTTGAATATTTTTCTGCATCAATTGACATGATCATGTGGCTTTTCTTATTTTTTCTGTTAAAATGGTGAAACACATTGATTAATTTTCAAATGCTGAACCTATCTTGCTATCCTAGGATGAACTCAACTTGGTGGTATTGTACTATCCTTTTTATATATTGCTGGATTTGATTAGTTAATATTTTGCTGAGGATTTTCATATGTATGTTCAGAAAGGATTTTGCTCTGTAGTTTTCTTTTAATACCTTTGTTTTCTTTTGGTATTAGAGGAATGCTGACCTCATAGAGTGAGGTACAAAGTGTGCAGCCTCCTATTTTATGAAAGGAAGTGCACAGAATTGGTATTATTTCTTCTCAAACATTTGGTAGAATTCACCAGTAATGCAATTTGGACCTGGATTTTTCTTTTTTGGAGGTTTTTTTTAATACTGCAAATTCAATTTTTTACTATTTCTTCTTGAGTGATTTTTGACAATTTGTGTCTTCTAAGGAATTGGTCCATTTCATCTAAGTTGTTTAATTATGGGCATAGAGTTGTTTGTAGTAATTCTTTACTATTCTCTTAATATCTGTGAAATCAGTACAGATCTCTTTAATTTCTGGTGTTGGTAATTTGTCTTCCTTTTTTTTCTTGGTCAGACTTGCTTGAGGTTTCTCAATTGTATTAATCTTTTTCAAAGAACCATTTATTTTCCTTTTTTTTCTGTTTTCAATTTCATTCATTTCTTCTTTAATCTATATTATTTTCTTCATTCTGTTTATTTTAGGTTCAGTTCTCTTCTGCTCTTTTTTTCTCTAATTTCTTAATTTGGAGACTTAATTTACCAATTTAAAATCTTTCTTCTTTTCTAACTTAAGAATTTAATGCTATAATGTTCTCTCAAAGCACTTTTATAGCTGCATCTTAAAAAATGTGGTATGTTTTATTTATTTTCATTTACTTCAAAATATTTAAAAATTTCCCTTGAGACTGTCTTTGATGCACTAGTTATTTAGAAGTATGTTGCTTAATTTCCAAATATTTGGACATTTTTCAAGATTTAATTTTGTTATCAATTTTTAATTTAATACCATTGTGGTTTAATAACTCATTTTGTATATTTGTATTATTTTAATTTTTTTAAGATTTGTTTTATGACTTAGAACATGTATATGTTGGTGAATATTTCAAGTGGAAAGAATGTCTCTTCTGCTGTTATTGAGTAGAGTGTTCTATAAATATCAGTTAGGTCAAGTTGATCGATCATGTTGCATATGCCATCTATATTCTTTACAGATATCATGTTTACTTGTTCTATCAATTACTAAGAAAGGAGTGTTGAAATCACCAACTATACCCATGAGTTTATCTATTGCTTCTTTCAGATCCATTTTTGCCTAATATATTTTGAAGGTGCATACACATGTAGAATGTTATGTCTTCTTGGAGAACTGACCCTTTTTTCATTATGTAATATCTCTCTTTATTTCTGATAATATTCCTTGTTCTGGAGTCTACTTTTTCTGAAGTTAATATAGGCACTCCAGCCTTCTTTTGCTTAGTGTTTGCATGGTATTTCATTTTCTATCTTTTTACTTTTAACATAATAGATTTTTATATTTAAAGTAACTTTCTTATAGACAGCATATAGTTGGATATTTTTATTTACACTTTATTATCCATTCATGTTTAAAGGGATTATTGATATGGTTGAAGTTACATATACATCATCTTGCAATTTGTTTTATATTGGTTCCATCTGATTTTTGTTTCCCTTTTCCTCTTTTCTCCAACTTCTTTCTGATTGAATTTTTTATTATTCCATGTTTTATCCTTTTTTGACTTACTAGCTATAACCCTTTGCTGTGTTAGTTTAGTGGTTGCTATTGGGTTTGTATTAAATACCTGTAATATATCACAGTCTACCTCCAAGTGATTTATACTGCTTTATTTACAGTTTGAGAACCTTATAACAGCATTCTCCCATTTTTCACTCCCATTTGTCACCTTGTTTTCATATATCTTACATGTACATATGTAATAAACTCTGTCATATATTGTTGTTATATTTTCTTTAAACAGCTATCTTTTAAAGATATTTAAATAATAGAAAAGAAGTTTTCATATTCACACATGTAGTTACTTTTTCTGGTGCTCTTCACTCCTTGGTGTAGATCGAAGTTTTCAACTGGTAACATTTGTCTACCATTTTAAGGAATTTCTTTAATATTTCTTGTAATGTGGGTCTACCGATGATTAATTATTTCAGCTGTTTTATGTCTGAAAATATCTTTATTAAAGCTTCAAGAGGGTTTGAAACAGTCTATTGAGATATAAATCACATATCCTATAATTCACCCATTAAAAATATATAATTTATTGACTTTTAGTATATTCACAGAGTTATGCATTTATCACCACAATCAATTTTATAACACTTTGATCACCCCAAACATAAATCCTGTACCCCTTAGTTCATGGACATTGGGGTAGTTTTCTTTTTTTAGCTATTATGGATAATGCTGTTATGAACGTTTGCATACAAGTTGGAATATAGACATGAGTTTTCATTTCTCTTGGATATATACATAAGAGTGGAATTGCTGGATCATATGAAAACTCTATGTATTAATTTTTGAGGAACCACCAGGCTATTTGCCAAAATGGCTGCAACATTTTGGCAAAAATTACCACCAAAGGTTTATGAAGGTTTGAAATTTTCCACATCCTTGCAGACACTTCAGTTTTTCCTGTGTCTGTGGGTATATATGTATAGTTTTTATATTATATATAATAGCCATCCTAGTGGGTATGATCTGAAACCTAATTGTGGATTTGATTTGTATTTCCTTAACAACTATTGATGTCAAAAATCTTTTCATTTCTCTCATTGGCCATTTACATATCTCCTTTGGAGAAATGTCTATTCAAATCCTTCATCCAGGAGGAGCTTCAAGATGGCGGAAGATTAAGACACGAAGATCACCTTCCTCCCCACAAATAGATCAGAAATACATCTACATGTGGAACAACTCCTACAAAACACCTACTGAATGCTGGCAGAAGACCTCAGACCCCCAAAGGGCAAGAAACTACCCACGTACCTGAGTAGGGCAAAAAAGAAAAAGAAAAAAACAGAGACAAAAGAATAGGGAAGGAACCTGAACCAGTGGGAGGGAGTTGTGAAGGAGGAAAGGATTCCACACACTAGGAAGCCCCTTCCTGGGTGGAGACTGCAGGTGGTGGAGGAGGGAAGCTTCATAGCCACGGAGGAGAGCGCAGCAACAGGGGTGCGGAGGGCAAAGCAGAAAGATTCCCGCACAGAGGATCACAGTCAACCAGCACTCACCAGCCCGAGAGGCTTGTATGCTCACCAACCGGGATGGGTGGGGACTGCAAGCTGAGGCTTGGGCTTTGGTCGGATCCCAGGGAGAGGACTGGGGTTGGTTACGTGAACACAAACTGAAGGGGGCTCTTGTGCCACAGGTAGCAGGGAGGGAGTCCGGGAAAAACTCTGGAGCTGCCGGAGAGACAAGAGACATTTTCTTGCCTCTTTGTTCCCTGGTGCGTGAGGAGAGGGGATTAAGAGCGCTGCTAAAAGGAGCTCCAGAGACGGGTGGGGGCCGCGGCTAACAGCGCGGACCCCAGAGACGGGCATGAGATGTTAAGGCTGCTGCTGCAGCAACCAAGAAGCCAGTGAGCAAGCACAGCTCACTACCCACACATCCCTTCCTGGGAGCCTGTGCAGCCTGCCACTGCCAGGGTCCCGTGATCCAGGGAAACTTCTCCTGGAGAACACATGGTGCGCCTCAGGCTGGTGCAATGTCATGCCGGCCTCTACCGCTGCAGGCTCGCCAGGCATCCGTACCCCTCCCTCCCCCCAGCCTGAGTGAGCCAGAGCCCCTGAATCAGCTGCTCCCTTAACCCCGTCCTATCTGAGTGAAGAACAGATGCCCTCAGGCGACCTACACACAGAGGAGGGCCCAAATCCAAAGCTGAACCCCGGGAGCTGTGCAAACAAAGAAGAGAAAGGGAAATTTCTCCCAGCAGTCTGAGGAGCAGTGGATTAAATCTCCACAATCAACTTGATGTACGCTGCATCTGTGGAATACCTGAATATACAAACAATCGTCCCAAATTGAGGAGGTAGACTTTGGGGGCAACGACATATATATTTATTTCCCATTTTCTCTATTCGTGAGTGTGTATGTGTATGCTTCTGTGTGTAATTTTGTCTATATAGCTTTGCTTTTACCATTTGTCCTCAGGTTCTGTCTGTCTGTTTTTGTTTTGTATTGTTTTTTTCATTACTTAGAAAAACATTTTTTCTTAATTATTTTTATTTTAATAATTTATTTTATTTTACATTATTTTATTATATTTTATCTTCTTTCTTTTTATTCTCCTTTTATTCTGAGCCATGTGGAGGACAGGGTCTTGGTGCTCCAGCCAGGCATCAGGGCTGGATCACTGAGGTGGGAGAGCCAAGTTCAGGACACTGGTCCACAAGAGACGTCCCAGCTCCACGTAATATCAAATGGAGAAAATCTCCCAGAGATCTCCATCTCAATGCCAAGACCCAGCTCCACTCAACGACCAGCAAGCTACAGTGTAGGACACCCTATGTCAAGCAACCAGCAAGACAGGACCACAACCCCATTCATTAGGACAGAGGCTGCCTAAAATCATAATAAGGGCACAGACACCCCAAAACACACCACCAGATGTGGATCTGCCCACCAGAAACACAAGATCCAGGCTCATCCACCAGAACACAGACACCAGTTCCCTCCACCAGGAAGCCAACACAACCCACTGAATCAACCTCAACCACTGGGGACAGACACCAAAAACAACAACAACTAAGAACCTGAAGCCTGCAAAAAGGAGACCCCAAACACAGTAAGTTAAGCAAAATGAGAAGACAGAGAAACACACAGCAGATGAAGGAGCAACGCAAAACCCCACCAAAGCTAACAAATGAAGAGGAAATAGGCAGTCTACCTGAAAAAGAATTCAGAGTAATGATAATAAATATCATCCAAAATCTTGGAAATAGAATGGAGAAAATTCAAGAAACATTTAACGAGGCCCTAGAAGAACTAAAGAACAAACAAACAGTGATGAACAACACAATAAATGAAATTAAAAATTCTCTAGAAGGGATCAATAGCAGAATAACTGAGGCAAAAGAACGGATAAGTGACCTGGAAGATAAAAGAATGGAAATAACTACTGAAGAGCAGAATAAAGAAAAAAGAATGAAAAGAACTGAGGACAGTCTCAGAGACCTCTGGGATAGCATTAAATGCACCATCATTCAAATTATAGTGGTCTCAGAAGAAGAAGAGAAAAAGAAAGGGACTGAAAAATTATTTGAAGAGATTATACTTGAAAAGTTCCCTAATATGGGAAAGGAAATAGTTAATCAAGTCCAGGAAGCACGGAGAGTCCCATACAGGATAAATCCAAGGAGAAACACACCAAGACAGATATTAATCAAACTATCAAAAATTAAATACAAAGAACAATTAAAAGCAGCAAGGGAAAAACAACATATAAAACATAAGGGAATCCCCATAAGGTTAACAGCTGATCTTTCAGCAGAAACTCTGAAAGCCAGAAGGAAGTGGCAGTACATATTTAAAGTGATAAAGGAGAAAAACCTACAGCCAAGATTACTCCACCCAGCAAGGATCTCATTCAGATTTGATGGAGAAATTAAAACCTTTACAGACAAGCAAAAGTTAAGAGAGTTCAGCACCACCAAACCAGCTTTACAACAAATGCTAAAGGAACTTCTCTAGGCAGGAAACACAAGACAAGGAAAAGACCTACAATAATAAACCCAAAACAATTAGGAAAATCGTAATACAAACATACATATCGATAATTATGTTAAATGTAATTGGATTAAATGCTCCAACCAAAACACATAGACTGGCTTATTGGATACAAAAAGAAGACTCATATATATGCTGTCTACAAGAGACCCACTTCAGACCTAGGGACACATACAGACTGAAAGTGAGGGGATGGAAAAAGATATACTATGCAATTGGAAATCAAAGAAAGCTGGAGTAGCAATTCTCATACCAGAAAAAATAGACTTAAAAAAAAAGACTATTACAAGACAAAAGGAGCACACTACAGAATGATCAAGGGATCAATCCAAGAAGAAGATGTGACAATTGTAAATATTTATGCACCCAACATAGGAGCACCTAAATACATAAAGCAAATACTAACTGCAAGAAAAGGGGAAATCGATAGTAACACAATCATACTAGGGGACTTTAACACGCCACTTTCACCAATGGACAGATCATTCAAAATGAAAATAAATAAGGAAATGGAAGCTTTAAATGATGCATTAAACAAGATGGACTTAATTGATATTTATAGGACATTCCATTCAAAAAAAGCAGAATACACATTATTCTAAGATATTCATGGAACATTCTCCATGATCGCTCATAACTTGTGTCACAAAACAAGCCTTGGTAAATTTAGGAAAATTGAAATTGTATCAAGTATCTTTTCCGACCACAACGCTATGAGCCTAGATAGCAATTACAGGAAAAAATCTGTAAGAAATACAAACACATGGAGGCTAAACAACACACTACTTAATAACCAAGAAATCACTGAAAAAATCAAAGAGCAAATAAAAAATACCTAGAAACAAATGACAATGAAAACACAACAACTCAAAACATATGGGTTGCAGCAAGAGCAGTTCTAAGAGGGAAATTTATAGCAATACAATCCTACCTTAAGAAACAAGAAATATCTCAACTAAACAACCTAACTTTACAACTAAAGCAATTAGAGAAAGAAGAACAAAAAAACCCCAAAGTTAGCAGAAGGAAAGAAATCATAAAGATCAGATCAGATGTTCATGCAGCTCAAAAAAACAAACAATCCGATCCAAAAATGGGCAGAAGACCTAAATAGACATTTCTCCATAGAAGATACACAGATTGCCAACAAACACATGAAAGAATGCTCAACATCATTAATCATTAGAGAAATGCAAATCAAAACTACAATGAGATATCATCTCACACCGGTCCGAATGGCCATCATGAAAAAACCTAGAAACAATAAATGCTGGAGAGGGTGTGGAGAAAAGGGAACACTCCTGCACTGCTGGTGGGAATGTGAATTGGTACAGCCACTATGGAGAACAGTATGGAGGTTCCTTAAAAAACTACAAATAGAACTACCATATGACCCAGCAATCCCATATTGGGCATGTACCCTGAGAAAACCATAATTCAAAAAGAGTCATGTACCAAAATGTTCACTGCAGCTCTATTTACAATAGCCTGGAGATGGAAACAACCTACGTGTCTATCATCTGATGAATGGATAAAGAAGATGTGGCACATCTATACGGTGGAATATTACTCAGCCATAAAAAGAAATGAAATTGAGTTATTTGTAGTGAGGATGATGGACCTAGAGTCTGTCATACAGAGTGAAGTAACTCAGAAAGAGAAAGACAAATACCGTGTGCTAACACATATATATGGAATATAAGAAAAAAAATGTCATGAAGAACCTAGGGGTAAGATGAGAATAAAGACACAGACCTACTAAAGAATGGATTTGAGGATATGGGGAGGGGGAAGAGTAAGCTGTGACAAAGTGAGAGAGTGGCATGGACATATATACACTACCAAACGTAAAATAGATAGCTAGTGGGAAGCAGCCACATAGCATAGGGAGATCAGCTCGGTGCTTTGTGACCACCTGGATAGGTGGGATAGGGAGGGTGGGATGGAGGGAGACACAAGAGGGAGGAGATATGGGAACATACGTATATGTATAACTGATTCACTTTGTTATAAAGCACTAACTAACACACCATTGTAAAGCAATTATACTCCAGTAAAGATGTAAAAAATAATACTCATCTGAGTACTTTTATATGGCATATGTAAAACTGGATAAAATGTCTTAAATGACGTACTAAGCTATTTTCTAATTATTATTTTATAACTATTTAATTTTTCTATCTTAATTTGAAGTGTAATCTGAAATTAATGTCAATGGCTGTTTAGACTATAATATTATATAGTAATTTCTAAGTCAAATTAGCACTGCCATCTAAATGTGACAAAAATAGATCTGCTATTTTCCTGGCCTTTTACAATAATTAAATGTATTGTGACACATAGAAGTGAGTTTAGGAGCTTATAAGTAGTTGTTACTTACCATTGATAAATATTATACAGGATATAAGAATACTGTCTGAATAAATTCTTTAGAGAACACACATACAAAAAAAGATCAGATCTGAAATAAATGAAAGAGAACTGAAGGACCTGATAGAAAAGGTCAACAAAACTTAAAGCTGGTTCTTAGAGAAGAGAAACAAAGTTGACAAACCATAAGCCAGACTTATAAAGAAAAAAAGCGAGAACATTCAAATCAATAGAATTAGAAATGAAAAAGGAGAAATAACAACTGCCACTGCAGAAATACAAAGGATCATGAGAGATTACTACAAGCAACACTATGCCAATAAAATGGACCACTTGGAGGAAATGGACAAATTCTTAGAAATGCCCAACCTTCTGAGACTGAACCCAGAAGAAATAGAAAATATGAACAGACCAATAACAAGCACTGAAATTGAAACTGTGATTACAAATCTTCCAACAAACAAAGGCCCAGCACCAGATGGCTTCAGAGGCAAATTCTGTCAAACATTTAGAGAAGAGCTAACACCTATCCCTCTCAAACTTTTCCAAAATATAGCAGAGGGAGGAACACTACCAAACTCATTCTACGAGGCCAACATCACCCTGATACCAAAACCAGGCAAAGATGTCACAAAGAAGGAAAACTACAGGACAATATCACTGATGAACACAGATGTAAAAATCTTCAACAAACAACGAGCAAACAGAATCCAATAGCACATTAAAAGGATCATACACTATGATCAAGTGGGGTTTATCCCAGGAATGCAAGGATTCTTTAATATATACAAATCAATCAACGTGATCCACCATATTAACAAATTGAAGGAGAAAAACCATATGATCATCTCAATAGATGCAGAGAAAGCTTTCGACAAAATTCAACACCTATTTATGATAAAAGCCCTGCAGAAAGTAGGCATAGAGGGAACTTTCCTCAACATAATAAAGGCCATATATGACAAACCCACAGCCAACGTCATCCTCAAAGGTGAAAAATTGAAACTATTCCCACTAAGACCAGGAACAAGACAAGGTTGCCCATTCTCACCACTTTTATTTAACAGAGTTTTGGAAGTTTTAGGCACAGCAATCAGAGAAGAAAAGGAAATAAAAGGAATCCAAATCGGAAAAGAAGAAGCAAAGCTGTCACTGTTTGCAGATGACATGTTTCTATACATAGAGAATCCTAAAGATGCTACCAGAAAACTACTAGAGCTAATCAATGAATTTGGTAAAGTAGCAGGATACAAAATTAATGCAAAGAAATTTCTGGCATTCCTATACACTAATGATGAAAAATCTGAAAGTGAAATCAAGAAAACACTCCCATTTACCATTTCAACAAAAAGAATAAAATATCTAGGAATAAACCTACCTAAGGAGACAAAAGACCTGTATGCAGAAAATTATGACACTGATGAAAGAAATTAAAGATGATACAAATAGATGGAAGATATACCATGTTCTTGGATTGGAAGAAACAACTTGTGAAAATGACTCTACTACCCCAAACCATCTACAGATTCAATGCAATCCCTATCAAATTACCACTGGTGTTTTTCACAGAACTAGAACAAAACATTTCACAATTTGTATGGAAACACAAAAGACCGTGAATAGCTAAAGCAGTCATGAGAAAGAAAAACAGAGCTGGAGGTTTCAGGCTCCCTGACTTCAGACTATACTACAAAGCTACTGTAATCAAGACAATATGGAACTGGCAGAAAAACAGAAATATAGATCAATGAAACAGTATAGAAATCTATGAGGTAAACCCACGCACATATGGTCACCTTATCTTTGTTAAAGGAGGCAAGAATATACAGTGGAGAAAAGACAGTCTCTTCAGTAAGTGATGCTTGGAAAACTGGACAGCTACTTGTAAAGAATGAAATTAGAACACTCCCTAACCCTGTACACAAAGATAGACTCAAAATGAATTAAAGACCTAAATGTAAGGCCAGACCCCATCAAACTCTTAGAGGAAAACATAGGCAGAACACTCTATGACATAAATCACAGCAAGATCCTTTTTGATCCACCTCCTAGAGAAATGGAAGTAAAAATAAACAAATGGGACCTAATGAAACTTCAAAGCTTTTGCACAACAAATGAAACTATAAACAAGACCAAAAGCAACCCCCTCAGAATGGGGCAAAATATTTGCAAATGAAGCAACTGACGGAGGATTAATCTCCAAAACATACAAGCAACACATGCAGCTCAATATCAAAAAAACAAACAACCCAATCCAAAAATGGGAAGAAGACCTAATTAGACATTTCTCCAAAGAAGATATACACATTGCAAACAAACACATGAAAGAATGCTCAACATCAATAATCATTAGAGAAATGCAAATCAAAACTACAATGAGATATCTTCTGACACTGGTCAGAATGGGCATCATCAAAAAATCTACAAACATTAAATGCTGGAGAGGGTGTGGAGAAAAGGGAACCCTCTTGCACTGTTGGTGGGAATGTAGATTGATACAGCCACTATGCAGAACACTCTGGAGGTTCCTTAAAAAACTAAACATAGAACTACCATATGACCCAGCAATCCCGCTAGTGAGCCTATACCCTGAGAAAACCATAATTCAAAAAGTCATGTACCAAAATGTTAATTGCAGCTCTATTTACAATAGTCAGGACATGGAAGCAACCTAAGTGTCCATCAACAGATGAATGAATAAAGAAGATGTGTCACATATATACAATGGAATATTACTGAGCCATAAAAAGGAATGAAACTGAGTTATTTTTAGTGAGATGGATGGACCTAGAGACTGTCATACTGCCTGAAGTAAGTCAGAAGGAGAAGAACAAATACTGTATGCTAACACATATATATGTAATCTAAAAAAAAATTAAAAAGTGGTCAGAAGAACCTGAGGGCAAGATGGAAAGAAAGTTGCAGACATACTAGAGAATGGACCTGAGGATATTGGGAGGGGGAAGTGTAAGCTGGGACAACGTGAGAAAGTGGCATGGACATATATACACTACCAAACGTAAAATAGATAGCTAGTGGGAAGAAGCCACATAGCACAGGGAGATCAGCTAGGTGCTTTGTGACCACCTGGAGGGGTGGGATAAGGACGGTGGGAGGGAGGGAGTTGTTAGCAGGAAGAGATATTGGTACATTTGTATATGTATAACTGATCCACTTTGTTATAAAGCAGAAACTAACCCACCAGTGTAAAGCAATTATACTCCAATAAAGATGTTAAAATTTAAAAATAAAAAAAAACAAATCCTTGGCCCATTTAATAATAACTTATTTGTAAGTTTTATTGTTGAGTTGTTATATATATATATATATATATATATATATAAGCTGCACTGTGTGGCATGCAGGATCTTAGTTCCCTGACCAGGGATCAAACCCATGCCCCCTGCATTGGCAGTGTGGATTCTTAACCACTGGACCACCAGTGAAATCCCTATATATTATTGATACATGTTCCCTATCAGACATATGATTTGCAAATATTTTCATCTATTCTGTGGGTTGTCCTTTCACTTTCTTGTTAGTACTATTTGATGTACAAAACGTTTATATTTTGATAACATCTGATTTATATTTTATCTTTTGTTGTTTGTGCATTTTGTGTCGTAGCTAACCCAAATTCAGGAAGATTTGCTTTTATATTTACCTTTAACAATTTTATAGTTTTAGCTCTTGCTTTTAGTACTATGATCTATTTTAAGTTAAATTTTCTGCATGATGTAGATATTTATTTTTCCACATTTAACTCTCATTTATCTAAAACCATTTGTTAAGTTCTGCCTTTTCCCATTGAATCACCATGCACCTTAGTAAAAGACCATTGACAAAAGATGTATGGATCTATTTCTGTGCTCTCTATTTTGTTCTATTTATCTATGTGTCTATTTTTTAATCAATACCAACTGTTTTTATTACTGTATGTTTATATCTAATCTTGAAACCATTACAGGTAAGTCCACCAACTTTGTCCTTTTTAAAAATGTGTTTGGTTATTCTAAGTGTTTTGCATTTCCATAAAAATTTTAGAATTGTTGTATTAATTTCTAAAAAATAAAAAGCCTGTGAAATTTTTGATTGAGATCTCACAAAATTTATAGATCAATTTGGGAAGATTTACCGTCTTAACAATATTGAGTCTTCTAATCCATGAATATCATATTTAGATCCTCTTTAATTTATCTTATCAATATGTTAAAGTTTCTACTGTACATATATTAGATGTCTTTTATTAGATTTGTTCCTAGCCATTAAATATTTAATATATTTGCATTTTTATAAAAACTTTCAATTTGTTATTATATAGAATACAATTATTTTTTTCTATTAATCTTATATTCTATGACCTTACTAAATTCATTCATGTGAATTATTATTCTAATAGTTTTTAAATTTTTATTAGACTTTTTCCACTCTTGTGGGTATGTAGCAGTATCTCACTGAAGTTTTGATTCACATTTTTGATAATTAATAATGCTGTGTACATTTTAAATTTTACTTTCTTTTTATTTGGATATATTATGGTTCATATTTATAATAAGCTTTTTTCTTCAGTTTTCTTTTCCAGTTTTATTGACACAAAATTGAGATACATCACTGTATAAGTTTAAGGTATACAGCATAATAATTTGACTTACATATGCAGTGAAATAATTACCTCAGTAAGTTTATTTAACATCCATATTATCATATAGATGCCAAAAAGAGAAAAAGAAAAAAAGTTCCCTTGTGATGAGAACTCAAAATTTACAGTTTAAACAACTTTCATATATATCATACAACAGCATTAGATATAATCGTGGTTTTGTACATTACATCCCATTCATAGATTTTTAAAAATTGAAGTGTAATTGACATACAATGTTATATTAGTTTCATTTGTGTGACATAGTGATTGGACATTTATTTGCACTATGAAATGATCACCAGGATAAGCCTAATTACCATCTGTCACCATTTAAAGTTATTATGATATTGTTGGCAATATTCCATATTCTGTATAGTATATTCCCATGACATTTATTTTATAACTGGAAGATTGTGCCTTTTAATCCCCTTCACCTACTTCACCAATCCCCCAACTCCCCTCCTCTCTGGCACCCACCAGTTTGTTCCCTGTATCTATTAATCTGTTTCTTTTTACTTCTGTTTGTTCATTTGATTTACTCTTCAGATTCCACATATAAGTGAAATCATATGGTATTTGTCTTTCTCTGTCTGACTTATTTCACTTAGCACATACCCTTAGGTCCATCCATGTTATTTCAAGTGGCAAGATTTCATTCATTTTTATGGCTGAGTAATATCCCATGAGTAATATATGTATATACATATGTTTATCCATTCTTGTATCAATGGACACTTTGGTTGTTTCCATATCTTGACTATTGGAAATAATGCTGCAGTGAACAAACGGGCACATATATCTTTTTGAATTAGTGTTTTCATTTTCATTGGGTAAACACCCAGAAGTGGAATTGCTGGATCATTCAGTATTTCTATTTTTAATCATTTGAGGAACCTCCATAATGTTTTCCATGGTGACTGCACCAATTTACATTCCACCAAGAGTGAACAAGAGTTCCTTTTTCTCCACAACCTTGCAAACATTTGCTATTTTGGTCTTATTGATGATAGCCATTCTGACAGGCATGAGGTGATATCTCATTGTGGTTTTGATTTGCATTTGTTTATTTTTGTATTAAAGTATAACTGATTTAAGTATATTAATTTCAGGTGTACTGCATAGTGATTAAATATTTTTATAGATTATACTCCATTTAAAGCTATTACAAAATAATGGCTATATTTCCCTGTGTTATACAATATATCCTTGTTCCTTATCTATTTTATACACTACTTTCTACCACTTAATCCCATACCCCTATCTTGCCCCTCTCTCCTTCCCTCTCCCCACTTGTAACCACTAGTTGTTTTTCTATATCCACGAGTCTGTTTCTGTTTTATTATGCACTTGTTCGTTTTATTTTTTAGATACCACATATAAGTGATAAAATACACTATTTGTCTTCTTGTCTGATTGATTTCATTAAGCGTAATACTCTCTAGGTCCATCCACATTGTTGCAAATGGCAGAATTTTATTCTTTTTATGGCTGAATAATATTCCATTATATATATAAAATATGTATAAACATACACACATATATATAATACATATATATAGCAGCATTATTTACAATATCTCATTGTGTTTTGATTTGCATTTCTCTATTAATTAGCAATGTTGAGCATCTTTTCATGTGCCTCTTAGCCATCTGTCTTCTTTGGAAAATGTCTATTCAGGTATTCTGCCCATTTTTTAATCAGGTTGGGGTTTTTTCCTGATATTTATTTATAAGAGCTTTTTATATATTTTTGATATTAACCTCTTATCAGTCATATCATTTGCAAATATTTTCTCCTATTCAATATGTTGTCTTCTGATTTTGTCATTGGTTTCCTTTGTTGTGCAAAAGCTTCTAAATTTAATTAGATCTCATTTGTTTATTTTTGCTTTTATTTCTTTTGCTTTAGGAGACAGATCCAAAAAATACATTGCTACAATTTATGTCAAAGAATGTTCTGCCTATGTTCTCTTCTAGGAGTTTTATGGTTTCAGGTCTTACATTTAGGTCTTTAATTCGTTTTGGGGTGATTTTTGTATATGGTGTGAGGAAATGTTCTAATCTCATTCTTTTACATGTAGCTGTCCAGTTTTCCCAGCACCACTTACAGAAGAGACAGTCTTTTCCCCATTGTATATTCATGTCTCCTTTGTCATAGACTATTTGTAAGTGTTGGCTTATTTCTGGGCTCTCTATTCTATTCCCCTGATCTATGTGTCTGTTTTTGTGCCAGTACAATACTGTTTTGACTACTGTAGCTTTATGTTATAGTCTGAAGTCAAGGAGGGTGATACTTCCAGCTTTGCTCTTTTTGCTCAAGATTGCTTTGGCTATTTGGAGCCTTTTGAGATTTCATAAAATGCTTAGAATTATTTGTTTTTGTTCTGTGAGAAATTTCATAGGTATTTTGATACAGAGTGCATTAAATCTATAGATTGTTTCTGGTAGTATAGACATTTTAACAATATTAGTTCTTCCACTCCAAGAACATGGGATATCTTTCAATTTCATCAATGTTTTATAGTTTTCAGAGTATAGATCTTTCACCTCCTTGGTTAAGTTTATTCCTAGGTATTTAATTCTTCATGATGTGTTTTCTTGCTTTCTCTTTCTGATATCTCATTGCTAATGTATAATAAAGCAACAGATTTCTGTATATAAATCTTGTATCCTGAAACTTTACTGAATTCATTTATTAGTTCTAACAGTTTTGGTGGAGACTTTAGGGTTTTCTATATATGGTATCATGCCATCTGTGAATAGTGTTAGTTTTACTTATTCCCTTCCAATTTGGATGCTTTTTGTTTCTTTTTCTTCTCTGACACCTGTGGATAGGACTTCAAATACTATGTTAAATAGAAGGGGTGAGAGTGGGCACCTGTGTCTTGTTTCTGATTCTAAAGGGAAACTTTTCAGATTTTCACCATTAAGTATGATGTAAGGTGTGGGTGTGTCATAAATGACCTTTATATAGATTGAGATATGTTCCCCCTATACCATCTTTGTTGAGAGTTTTTGATGAATGTATGTGGAATTTCTCAGATGCTTTTTATGCATCTGTTGAGATGATCATGTGATTTTTATCCTTCTTATTGTTAATGTGCTGTATCGCATTGATTGATTTGCAAATATTGAGTGATCCTAGAGACCCTGGAATAAATCCCATTTGATCATGATGTATGATTCCTTTTACATATGACTGGATTTCGTTTGCTAATATTTTGTTGAAGATTTTTGCATCCATATTATCAAAGATACTGGTCTGTATTTTTTATTTTTGTAGTGGCTTTGTCTAGCTTTAATATCAGGGTAATTACAGACTCATAGAATGAATTGGAGAGTGTCCCATCATCTTCAGTTTTTTGGAATAGTTTGAGATTGCTGGGTACTATTTTTTTTATATATGTTTGGTAGAATTTCCCTGTGAGGACTTCTGGTCCTGGAATTTTGTTTACTTAGAGTTCTTTAAATTCAATTTCACTCATAGTGATCAGATTGTCTGTTTTTCATAATTCTATCTTGGCAGGTTGTATGCTTCTAGAAATTTCTCCATTTCATATAAGTTGTCCAATTTGCTGGCATATAACTATTCACAGTATTCTCTTCTGATTTATTTTATCTGTGGTATCAGTTGTTATTTATCTCTTCTTTCATTTCTTATTTTGTTTATTTGGATACTATTTCTCTTCTTCTTGATAAGCCTGGCTAAAGTTTTACCAAATTTGTTTATTGTTTCAAAAACCTGCTCTTGGTTTCATTAATCTTATATATTGGGTTTCTTTTTTTTTTGGTCCCTATTTATTTCCTCTCTGATTTTTTTTTGATTTTTTTTTTTTTACGTCTTTATTGGAGTAAAATTGCTTTACAATGGTGTGTTAGTTTCTGCTTTGTAACTAAGTGAATCAGTGATACATATACATATGTTCCCATATCTCTTCCCTCTTGCATCTCCCTCCCTCCCACCCTCCCTATCCCACCCCTCTACATGGTCACAAACCACCTAGCTGATCTGATCTCCCTGGGTTATGCGGCTGCTACCCACTAGCTATCCATTTTACGTTTCGTAGTGTATATATGTCCATGCCGCTCTCTCACTTTGTCACAGCTTACCCTTCCCCCTCCCAATATCCTCAAGTCCATGCTCTAGTAGGTCTTTAATCCCACCTTACCCCTAGGTACTTCATAACCTTTTTTTTTCTTAGATTCCATATATATGTGTTAGCATTTGGTATCTGTTTTTCTCATTCTCACTTACTTCACTCTGTATGACAGACTCTATCTCGATCCACCTCACTACAGAAAACTCAATGTTGTTTTTTATGGCTGAGTAATATTCCACTGTATAGATGTGCCACATCTTCTTTATCCATTCATCCAATGATGAACACTTAGGTTGGTTCCATGTCCTGGCTATTGTAAATACAGCTGCAATGAACATTTTGGTACATGACTCATTTTGAATTCTGGTTTTCTAAGGGTATGTGCCCAGTAGTGGGATTGCTGGGTCATATGGTAGTTCTATTTGTAGATTTTTAAGGAATCTCCATACTGTTCTCCATAGTGTCTGTACCAATTCATATTCCCACTAGCACTGCAAGAGTGTTCCTTTTCTCCACACCCTCTCCAACATTTATTGTTTCTAGATTTTTTGATGATGACCATTCTGACTGGTGTGACATTATATCTCAATGTAGTTTTGATTTGCATTTCTCTAATGATTAATGATGTTGAGCATTCTTTCATGTGTCTGTTGGCAGTCTGTATATCTTCTTTGGAGAAATGTCTATTTAGGTCTTCTGCCCATTTTTGGATTGGGTTGTTTGTTTTTCTGTTATTCAGCTGCATGAGTTGCTTATAAATTTTGGAGATAAATCCTTTGTCACTTGCTTCATTTTCAAATATTTTCTCCCATTCTGAGGGTTGTCTTTTGGTCTTGTTTATGGTTTCCTTTGCTGTGCAAAAGCTTTGAAGTTTCATAGGTCCCATTTGTTTATTTTTGTTTTTCTTTCCATTTCTCTCGGAGGTAGGTCAAAAAGGATCTTGCTGTGATTTATGTCATAGAGTGTTCTGCCTATGTTTTCCTCTAAGAGTTTGATAGTTTCTGGCCTTATATTTAGGTCTTTAATCCATTTTGAGCTTATTTTTGTGTATGGTGTTAGGGAGTGATCTAATCTCGTACTTTTACATGTACCTGTCCAGTTTTCCCAGCACCATTTATTGAAGATGCTGTCCTTTCTCCACTGTATATTCCTGAATCCTTTATCAAAGATAAGGTCGCCATATGTGCGTGGGATTATCTCTGGGCTTTCTATCCTGTTCCATTGATCTATCTTTCTCTTTCTGTGCAAGTACCATACTGTCTTGATTACTGTAGCTCTGTAGTATGGTCTGAAGTCAGGGAGCCTGATTCCTCCAGCTCTATTTTTCATTCTCAAGATTGCTTTGGCTATTTGGGGTCTTTTGTGTTTCCATACAAATTGTGAAATTTTTGATTCTAATTCTGTGAAAAATGCCAGTGGTAGTTTGATAGGGATTGCATTGGATCTGTAGATTGCTTTGGGTAGTAGAGTCATTTTCACAATGTTGATTCTTCCAATCCAAGAACATGGTATATCTCTCCATCTATTTGTATCATCTTTAATTTCTTTCATCAGTGTCTTATAATTTTCTGCATACAGGTCTTTTGTCTCCTTAGGTAGGTTTATTCCTAGATATTTTATTCTTTTTGTTGCAGTGGTAAATGGGAGTGTTTTCTTTATTTCACTTTCAGATTTTTCATCATTAGTGTATAGGAATGCCAGAGATTTCTGTGCATTAATTTTGTATCCTGCTACTTTACCAAATTCATTGATTAGCTCTAGTAGTTTTCTGGTAGCATCTTTAGGGTTCTCTATGTATAGTATCATGTCATCTGCAAACAGTGACTGCTTTACTTCTTCTTTTCCCACTTGGATTCCTTTTATTTCCTTTTTTTCTCTGATTGCCATGGCTAAAACTTCCAAAACTATGTTGAATAAGAGTGGTGAGAGTGGGCAACCTTGTCTTGTTCCTGATCTTAGTGAGAACGATTTCAGTTTTTCACCATTGAGGATGATGTTGGCTGTGGGTTTGTCATATATGGCCATTATTATGTTGAGGAACGTTCCCTCTATGCTTACTTTCTGCAGGGTTTTTATCATAAATGGGTGTTTAATTTTGTTGAAAGCTTTTTCTGCATCTATTGAGATGATCATATGGTATTTATCCTTCGATTTGTTAATATGATGTATGACATGGATTGATTTGCGTATACTGAGGAGTCCTTGCATTCCTGGGGTAAACCTCTCTTGATCATGGTGTATGATCCTTTTAATGTGCTGTTGGATTCTGTTTTCTAGTAGTTTGTTGAGGATTTTTGCAACTATGTTCATCAGTGGTATTGACCTGTAGTTTTCTTTCTTTGTGACATCTTTGTCTGGTTTTGGTATCAAGGTGATGGTGGCCTCGTAGAGTGAGTTTGGGAGTGTTCATCCCTCTGCTATGCTTTGGAAGAGTTTGAGAAGGATAGGTGTTATCTCTTCTCTAAATGTTTGATAGAATTCGCTTGTGAAGCCATCTGGTCCTGTGCTTTCGTTTGTTTAAAGATTTTTAATCACAATTTCAATATCAGTGCTTGTGGTTTGTCTGCTCATATTTTTTATTTCTTCCTGGTTCAGTCTCAGAAGGTTGTGCATTTCTAAGAATTTGTGCATTTCTTCCCAGTTGTCCACTTTATTGGCATAGAGTTGCTTGTAGTAATGTCTCATGATCCTTTGTATTTCTGCAGTGTCAGTTGTTACTTCTCCTTTTTCATTTCTAGTTCTATTGATTTGTGTCTTCTCCCTTTTTTCTTGACGTGTCTTGCTAATGGTTTATCAATTTTGTTTATCTTCTCAAAAAAACAGCTTTTAGTTTTATTGATCTTTGCTATTATTTCCTTCATTTCTTTTTCAATTATTTCTGATCTGATCATTATGATTTCTTTCCTTCTGCTAAATTTTTTGTCCGTCTTTCTATATTTGCTTCAGGTGTAAGGTTTGGTTTTTTATTTGAGATGTTTCTTGTTTCATAAGGTAGGAATGTATTGCTATAAACTTCCCCCTTAGAACTACTTTTGCTGCATCCCATAGGTTTTGGGTCGTCGTGTTTACAGTGTCATTTTATTCTACGTAATTTTTGATTTCTTATTTGATTTCTTCAGGGATTACTTCGTTACTAAGTAGTGTATTTTTTAGCCTCCATGTGTTTGTATTTTTACAGATATTTTCCTGTAATTAATATGTATTCTCATAGTTTTGTGGTCGGAAAAGATACTTGAAACATATTCAGTTTTCTTAAATTTGCCAAGGCTTGGTTTGTGACCCAACATACGATCTATCCTGGAGAATATTACATGAGCACTTGAGAAAAATGTGTATTCTGTTGTTTTCAGATGGAATGTCCTATAAATATCAATTAAGGCCATCTTGATTAATGTATCCTTTAAAACTTGTGTTTTCTTATTTATTTTCATTTTGGATGATCTGTCCATTGGTGAAAGTGGGGTGTTACAGTCCCCTACTATGATTGTGTTACTATCGATTTCCCCTTTTATGGCTGTTAATATTTGCCTTGTATATTGGGATGCTCCTATGTTGGGTGCATAAATATTTACCATTGTTATGTCTTCTTCTTGGATTGATCCCTTGATCATTCTGTAGTGTTCTTCTTTGTCTCTTGTAATAGTCTTTATTTTAAAGTCTATTTTGTCTGAAATGAGAATTGCTACTCCAGCTTTCTTTTGATTTCCATTTGCATGGAATAACTTTTTCCATCCCCTCACTTTCAGTCTGTATGTGTCCCTAGGTCTGCAGTGGGTCTCTTGTAGATAGCATATATATGGATCTTGTTTTTGTGTCCATTCAGCCAGCCTGTGTCTTTTGGTGGGAGCATTTAATCCATTTACAGTTAAGGTAATTATCGATATGTATGTTCCTATTCCCATATTCATAATTGTTTTGGGTTTATTATTGTAGGTCTTTTCCTTGTCTTGTGTTTCCTGCCTAGAGAAGTTCCTTTAGCATTTGTTGTAAAGCTGGTTTGGTGGTGCTGAACTCTCCTAACTTTTGCTTGTCTGCAAAGCTTTTAATTTCTCTGTCAAATCTGAATGAGTTCCTTGCTGTGTAGAGTAATCTTGGTTGTAGGTTTTTCTCCTTCATCACTTTAAATATGTCCTGCCACTCCCTTCTGGCTTGCAGAGTTTCTGCTGAAAGATCAGCTGTTAACCTTATGGGGATTCCCTTGTGTGTTATTTGTTGTTTTTCCCTTGCTGCTTTTAATATGTTTTCTTTGTATTTCATTTTTGATAGTTTGATTAATATCTGTCGTGGAGTGTTTCTCCTTGGATTTATGCTGTATGGAACTCTCTGTGCTTCCTGTAGTTGATTAACTATTTCCTTTCCCGTATTAGGGATGTTTTCAACTATAATCTCTTCAAATATTTTCTCAGACCCCTTCTTTTTCTCTTCTTCTTCTGGGACGCCTATAATTCGAATGTTGTTGCGTTTAATGTTGTCCCAGAGGTCTCTGAGACTGTCCTCAGTTCTTTTCATTCTTTTTCTTTATTCTGCTCTGCAGTAGTTATTTCCACTATTTTCTCTTCCAGGTCACTTATCCATTCTTCTGCCCTAGTTATTCTGCTATTGATCCCATCTAGAGTATTTTTAATTTCATTTATTGTGTTGTTCATCGTTGCTTGTTTCATCTTTAGTTCTTCTAGGTCCTTGTTAAATGTTTCTTGCATTTTGTCTATTCTATTTTCAAGATTTTGGATCATCTTTACTATCATTATTCTGAATTCTTTTTCAGGTAGACTGCCTATTTCCTCTTCATTTGCTTGGTCTGGTGGGTTTTTACCTTGCTCCTTCATCTGCTGTGTATTTTTCTGACTTCTCATTTTGCTTTTCTTACTGTGTTTGGGGTCTCCTTTTTGCAGGCTGCAGGTTCGTAGTTCCCGTTGTTTTTGGTGTCTGTCCCCAGTGGCTAAAGTTGGTTCAGTGGGTTGTGCAAGCTTCCTGGTGGAGGGCACTAGTGCCTGTGTTCTGGTGGATGAGGCTGGATCTCATCTTTCTGCTGGGCAGGTCCACGTCTGGTGGTGTGTTTTGGGGTGTCTGTGCCCTTATTATGATTTTAGGCAGCCTCTCTGCTAATGGGTGGGTTTGTGTTCCTGTCTTGCTAGTTGTTTGGCATAGGGTGTCCAGCACAGTAGCTTGCTGGGCATTGAGTGAAGCTGGGTGTTGGTATTAAGATGGAGATGTCTGTGAGATTTTCACCATTTGATATTACGTGGAGCTGGGAGGTCTGTTGTTGACCAGTGTCCTGAAGTTGGCTCTCCCACCTCAGAGGCACAGCACTGATTCCTGGCTGGAACACCAAGAGCCTTTCATCCACATGGCTCAGAATAAAAGGGAGAAAAAGTAGAAAGAAAGAAAGAAAGAGTATAAAATAAAATAAAATAAAGTAAGATAAAATAAAATAAAGTCATTGAAATATAAAATAATTATTAAGCAAAACATTTTTTTAAAGTTAAAAAAAAAAGCAAAACAACGGACGGACAGAATCCTAGGATAAATGTTAAAAGCAAAGCTTTACAGACAAAATCTCAGACGCATACACATACACACTCACAAAAAGAGGAAAAAGGGAAAAAATAATCTATCTTGCTCTCAAAGTTCACCTCCTCAGTTTGGGATGATTCGTTGTCTATTCAGGTATTCCACAGATGCAGGGTACATCAAGTTGATTGTGGAGATTTAATCCTCTGCTCCTGAGGTTGCTGGGAGAAATTTCCCTTTCTCTTCTTTGTTCACATAGCTCCCGGGATTCAGCTTCGCTCTCGCCTCTGCACGTACGTCGCCTGAGGGTGTCTGTTCTTCGCTCAGACAGGACGGGGTTAAAGGAGCAGCTGTTTCAGGGGCTCTGGCTCACTCAGACTTGGGGGAGGGAGGGGTGCAGATGCAGGGCGAGCATGCGTTGGCAGACGCCGGCATGACGTTGCACCAGCCTGAGGTGCGCTGTGCGTTCTCCCGGGGAAGTTGTTCCTGGATCCCGGGACCCTGGCAGTGGCGGGCTGCACAGGCTCCCAGGAGGGGAGATGTGGAGAGTGACCTGTGCTCGCACACAGGCTTCTTGGTGGCGGTGGCAGCAGCCTTAGCATCTCATGCCCGTCTCTGGGGTCCGCGCTTTTAGGCGCGGCTCACGCCCGTCTCTGGAGCTCCTTTAAGCAGCGCTCTTAATCCCCTTTCCTCACGCACCAGGAAACAAAGAGGGAAGAAGAAGTCTCTTGCCTCTTCAGCAGGTCCAGACTTTTTCCCGTACTCCCTCCCGGCTAGGTGTGGTGCACTAACCCCTTCATGTGTTTTCACGCTGCCAACCCCAGTCCTCTACCTGCGATCCCACCGAAGCCGGAGCCTCAGCTCCCAGCCCCCGCCCGCCCCGGCGGGTGAACAGACAAGCTTCTCGGGCTGGTGAGTGCTGGTCGGCACCGATCCTCTGTGCGGGAATCTCTCCTCTTTGCCCTCTGCACCCCTGTTGCTGCACTCTCCTCCATGGCTCCGAAGCTTCCCCCCTCCGCCACCCGCAGTCTCCGCCTGCGAAGGGGCTTCCTAGTGTGTGGAAACTTTTCCTCCTTCACAGCTCCCACCCACTGGTGCAGGTCCCATCCCTATTCTTTTGCCTCTGTTTTTTCTTTTTTCTGTTTCCCTACCCAGGTACGTGGGGAGTTTCTTGCCTTTTGGGAGGTCTGAAGTCTTCTGCCAGCGTTCAGTGGGTGTTCTATAGGAGCAGTTGCACGTGTAGATGTATTTCTGATGTATCTGTGGGGAGGAAGGTGATCTCCGTGTCTTATTCTTCCGACATCTTCCTCACCTCCCCTCCTCTCTGATTTTTATTACTTTCTTCCTTCTGGTGACTTTGGGCTTTGTTTGTTCTTCTTTTTCTAATTCCTTTAGGTGGTAGTTTAGATTGTTTATTTGAGATTTTTCTTGTTTTTTGAGGAAGGCCTGTATTGCTATCAACTTCCCTCTTTGAACTGCTTTTGCTCTATCCTGTAGATTTTGGAACCTTTTGTTTCCATCTTCATTTGTCTCAAGGTAATTTCTGATCTCCTCTTTGATTTTTTTATTGATCCATTGGTTTTTAGCAGCAGCTTCTTCGGTCCCCACATGTTTGTGCTTTTCCCTTTTTCCTTCCTATAATGAATTTCTAGTTTCATATAGGTGTTGTTGGAAAAAATGCTTGATATAATTTCTATTCTCTTAAATTTGTTGAGTCTTGTTTTGTGGCTTAGTAAGTAATGTATCCTGGAGAACGTTCCGCGTGCACTTGAAAAAATGTGTATTCTGCTGTCTTTGGACGGAATGTCCTTTAAACATGTTAGATATCTCTTAAGTTCAACTGGTATATTGTGTCATTTAAGACCACTGGTTCCTTATTGATTTTCTGTCTGGACGATCTGCCCACTGATGTAAGTGGAGTGCTAAAGTCCCCTAATATTATTGTATATTGTCAATTTCTCCCTTTACGTCTGTTGATATTTGGTTTATATATTTGGGTGTTTCTATATGGGTTGCATATATATTAATGAGTGAAATATCCTCTTCTTGTATTGATCCATTTGTCATTATATAGTGCCCCTCTTTGTCTTTTGTTATAGACTTTGTTTTAAAGTCTAATTTTTCTGTTATGAGTATTGCTACCCCTGTTTTCCTGTTGTTTACATTCGCATATAAATGAAATATATTTTTAAAATATATTTTTCCATCCTCTCATTTTCAGTCTGTGTGTTTTAACTCTGGAGTGAGTCACTTATGAGCAGCATATAGACGGGCCTTGTTGTTTTAACCAATCAGCCACCCTATGTCTTTTTTTTTTTTTTTTTTTTTTTTGCGGTACACGGACGTCTCACTGCTGTGGCCTCTCCCGTTGCGGAGCACAGGCTCCGGACGCGCAAGCTCAGCGGCCGTGGCTCACGGGCACAGCCGCTCTGCGGCATGGGGGATCCTCCCAGACCGGGGCACGAACTCGTGTCCCCTGCATCAGCAGGCGGACTCTCAACCACTGCGCCACCAGCGAAGCCCCACCCTATGTCTTTTGATTGTACCATTTAGTCCATTGACATTTAAAGTAATTATTGATAGGTATGTACTTATTGCTATTTTGTTACTTGTTTTCCAGTTGTTTATGAGTTCTTCTCTGTTCTTCTTTTTATTTCTTCCCTTGTGGCTTGATGATCTTTAGTGCTATGCTTGTTTTCCTTTCTTTCTAGATTTTGTGTATCTATTGCAGGTTTTTTATTTGTGGTTACCATGGGGTTCATATATGTTGACCCATATCTATATCTACTAGTTTTAAATTGGTAGTCATTTACGTTGAAACACATTCTAAAAGATATACATTTTTTACTTCCTTCATCCACATTTTGTGTTCTTGATGTCATATTTTACATCTTCATGTTTATCCCTTCACTGTTTATTCTAGTTATAGTTACAGTGCCAACTTTTTGTTTTTCAAGCTTTGTACTAGCTTAAGTGGTTGATCTTCAGCCTTTACTATATATTTGCCTTTCCTAGTGGGATTTTCCCTTTCCTATAGATTCTTCTTATTCTTCCTATAGCCTTTTCTTTTCCACTTAGAGAAGATCCTTTAACAATTCATTTAGGGTAGGTTTAGTGTTGCTGAACTCTTAGTTTTTGCTTGTCTGAGAAGTTCTTTATTTCTCCTTCAATTCTAAATGATAGTCTTGCTGGGTAGAGTATACTAGTTTGCACGTTTTTCCTTTTCATCACTTTGAATATATCATGGCACTCGCTTCTGGCCTGAAAAGTTTTGGCTGAAAAATCAACACATAGTTTTATGGAGTTTCCCTTGTATATGACTCTTCATTTTTCTCTTGTTGCCTTTAGAATTTCTCTTTATCTGTAAATTTTGCCATTTAATTATGATATGTCTTTGTGTGGGTCTGTTTGAGTTCATCTGGTTAGGGACCATCTGTGCTTTCTGTATTTGGATATCTGTTTCCTTCTTCAGGTTTGGGAAGTTTATAACCATAATTTCATCCAATACACTTTGACCCTCTTTTCTCTCTCTCTTTTCCTTCTGGGACCCTTATAATGTGAGTGCTTGTACACTTCATGTTACCCTAAAGGTTTGTTAAACTGCTCTCATTTTCTAAAATTTGTTTTTCTTCTTGCTGCTCTGATTGGGTAATTTCTCTTATTCTATCTTACCGATCACTTATGTGTTTTTCTGTATCATTTAGTTTGCTACTAATTCCTTCTAGTGTGTTTTTCTTTTTTTTTTTTTTTTTTTTTTTTTTTTTTTTTTTTTTTTTTTTTTTTGCGGTACGCGGGCCTCTCACTGCTGTGGCCTATCCCGCTGTGGAGCACAGGCTCCGGACGCGCAGGCTCAGCAGCCATGGCTCACGGGCCCAGCCGCTCCACGGCATGTGGGATCTTGCCGGACCGGGGCACGAACCTGTGTCCCCTGCATCGGCAGGCGGACTCTCAACCACTGCGCCACCAGGGAAGCCCTAGTGTGTTTTTCATTTCAGTTATTGTATTCTTCATTTCTAACTCATTCTTCTTTTATTTTCTATTTACTTTTAAAATTCTTACTGTATTCATCTATTCTTTTCCCTAATTCAAATATCATTCGTATTACTAATGCTTTGAATTCTTTATCTGGTTGTTTATTTCTGCTTCATTATTTATTTTTTCAGGGATTTTCTCTTCTTTTTTCAGTTGAGACCAGTTCCTCTGTCTTCTCATTTTGCTTAACTTTCTCTGTCTCTATGAATTTAGGTGAAACGGTTACCTATTGTGGTCTTGAAGGGGTGTCCTTAGGTGGGAGCATCCCTATGCAGACTGCTTGTGCCCAGTGCCTTTGGTGGGAGAGCTGGATTTGATGTGAACACAAGTCATATCTTTCCTCATGGTGTGCTGGAAGCTATCACCTTGGTGGTAAGTTGGGCTAGAGATGAAGGGGTTTGTGCTAGAATCAGGTGTGAGGCAGGGCTTCCCCTCTGCCCAGTGGCTGTAACCATCATATCAGGGGTGGGGTGAATTCCAAGTTGCTGGAGCAGAGGCCCTGAGTGTTGGGTCTAAGCTGGCTCTGTTCCCTTTAAGTGTATGCTCTAACCTTTTCCAGCACCAGCACCCTTACCCCACAAGGAAGCAGTGGTGGAACAAGAGGGGCCTGAGTGGGCTCTTGGCATGGTCTGTGGCCAGCCAGCTACAGACAGAGGTGTGGGCTGCTTCCAATTTGTCACCTGTGCAAGTGACAGCAAAGGCTGCACCCCCCCACCCCGCTAAGACATGGCTTCTGGACTGGGTCTTCTTTGTCTCTCACAGCCAATGACTCCCCCCAGCCTCTGCCACCACCCTTCCCCCCCACAAATTAGAGCCATGCCACAGGGCTGATGGGGTCCATGTGGGCCCTCAGCATGTATTAGGGAACTGGTTGTGGCAGTCCAGCTGCCCTCAGCGATAAGGACTGTCCCTGATGCACTGCCTGTGTGAGCAATGATCTCTCTGCCTCAGGAGCAAGCCAGCATGCACTGTTCCTCAGAAGTGGAGTCCAGCTAAGGTGGAGATGCTGTGTGCTTTTTAATGTGCTTATCTCCCATTTCTATATCTACATTTATAAGTTATCTGTTAAAATATTTTGTACATTTTAAGTTAAATTGTTTTTCCTTTATTATTGAGGTTATTACTCCTCATATATTCCAGACATCATTCCTTTGGAAGATATATGTTTTGTATATATTTTTTCGAGTCTGTGGCTTGTTTTTCAATTTTCTAATATCTTTTGATGACACTTCTGTATTCTCACTATGATGGCTCTTGTTAAGTATTTATTTACTTTCCCTATTTTGAATGGTGAGGCCTTTTAAATCTGTTCATTGACATACTCATCAATTCTGGAAGATCTCAACTATTATGTCTTTATAGTACCAATCTCTCTGTGTCATCCCCATTTGTTGTCAAATTAAGCATAAGCTAATTTGACAACATTGAGCTCTCCATGTCTCTTACTTTCCCTTCTGCCTGATCTTTATGTACCACTTTCTTTTACTTTTATTTACTTATTTATTTATTTAACATCTTTATTGGGGTATAATTGCCTTACAATGGTGTGTTAGTTTCTGCTTTATAACAAAGTGAATCAGCTATACATATACATATGTTCCCACATCTCTTCCTGCTAACAACTCCTTCCCTCCCACCCTCCCTATCCCACCCCTCCAGGCGGTCACAAAGCACAGAGCTTATTGCCCTGTGCTATGCGGCTGCTTCCCACTAGCTATCTACCGTACATTTCGTAGTGTATATATGTCCATGCCTCTCTCTCACTTTGTCACAGCTCACCCTTCCCCGTCCCCATATCCTCAAGTCCGTTCTCCAGTAGGTCTGTGTCTTTATTGCTGTCTTACCCCTAGGTTCTTCATGACATTTTTTTTTCTTAAATTCCATATATATGCGTTAGCATATGGTATTTGTATTTCTCTTTATGACTTACTTCACTCTGTATGACAGACTCTAGGTCTATCCACCTCATTAAAAATAGCTCAATTTTGTTTCTTTTTATGGCTGAGTAATATTCCATTGTATATATGTGCCACATCTTCTTTATCCATTCATCCGATGATGGGCACTTAGGTTGTTTCCACCTCTGGGCTATTGTAAATAGAGCTGCAATGAACATTTTGGTACATGACTCTTTTTGAATTATGGTTTTCTCAGGGTATATGCCCAGTAGTGGGATTGCTGGGTCATATGGTAGTTCTATTTGTAGTTTTTTAAGGAACCTCCATAGTGGCTGTACCAATTCACATTCCCACCAGCAGTGCAGGAGTGTTCCCTTTTCTACACACCCTCTCCAGCATTCATTGTTTCTAGATTTGTTGATGATGGCCATTCTGACTGGTGTGAGATGATATCTCATTGTAGTTTTGATTTGCATTTCTCTAATGATTAATTATGTTGAACATTCTTTCATGTGTTTCTTGGCAATCTGTATGTCTTCTTTGGAGAAATGTCTATTTAGGTCTTCTGCCCATTTTTGGATTGGATTGTTTGTTTTTTTGTTATTAAGCTGCATGAGCTGCTTATAAATTTTGGAGATTAATCCTTTGTCAGTTGCTTCATTTGCAAATATTTTCTCCCATTCTGAGGGTTGTCTTTTGGTCTTATTTATGGTTTCCTTTGCTGTGCAGAAGCTTTGAAGTTTCATTAGGTCCCATTTGTTTATTTTTGTTTTTATTTCCATTTCTCTAGCAGGTGGGTCAAAAAGGATCTTGCTGTGATTTATGTCATAGAGTGTTCTGCTTATGTTTTCCTCTAAGAATTTGATAGTTTCTGGCCTTACATTTAGGTCTTTAATCCATTTTGAGCTTATTTTTGTGAATGGTGTTACAGAGTGATCTAATCTCATACTTTTACATGTACCTGTCCAGTTTTCCCAGCACCACTTATTGAAGAGGCTGTCCTTTCTCCACTGTACATTCCTGCCTCCATTATCAAAGATAAGGTGACCATATGTGCGTGGGTTTATGTCTGGGCTTTCTATCCTGTTCCATTGGTCTGTCTTTCTGTTTTTGTGCCAGTACCATACTGTCTTGATTCAAAAGATCATGAGAGATTACTACAAGCAGCTCTATGCCAATAAAATGGACAACCTGGAAGAAATGGACAAATTCTTAGAAATGCACAACCTCCGAAGACTGAATCAGGAAGAAATAGAAAATATGAATAGACCAATCACAAGCACTGCACTTGAAACTGTGATTAAAAATCTTCCAACAAACAAAAGCCCAGGACCAGATGGCTTCCCAGGCGAATTCTATCAAACATTTAGAGAAGAGCTGACACCTATCACTCTCAAACTCTTCCAAAATATAGCAGAGGGAGGAACACTCCCAAATTCATTCTACAAGGCCACCATCACCTTGATACCAAAACCAGACAAGGATGTCACAAAGAAAGAAAACTACAGGCCAATATCACTGATGAACACAGATGCAAAAATCCTCAACAAAATACTAGCAAACAGAATCCAACAGCACATTAAAAGGATCATACACTATGATCAAGTGGGGTTTATTCCAGGAATGCAAGGATTCTTCAACATACGCAAATCAATCAATGTGATAAACCGTATTAACAAATTGAATGAGAAAAACCATATGATCATCTCAATAGATGCAGAGAAAGGTTTTGACAAAATTCAACACCCATTTATGATAAAAACCCTGCAGAAAGTAGGCATAGAGGGAACTTTCCTCAACATAATAAAGTCCATATATGACAAACCCACAGCCAACATCATCCTCAACGGTTACAAACTGAAAGTATTTCCACTAAGATCAGGAACAAGACAAGGTTGCCCACTCTCACCACTCTTTTGGAAGTTTTAGCCACAGCAATCAGAGAAGAAAAGGAAATAAAAGGAATCCAAATTGGAAAAGAAGAAGTAAAGCTGTCACTGTTTGCAGATGACATGTTTCTATACATAGAGAATCCTAAAGATGCTACCAGAAAACTACTAGAGCTAATCAATGAATTTGGTAAAGTAGCAGGATACAAAATTAATGCACAGAAATCTCTTGCATTCCTATACACTAATGATGAAAAATCTGAAAGTGAAATCTAGAAAACACTCCCATTTACCATTGCAACAAAAAGAATAAAATATCTAGGAATAAACCTACCTAAGGAGACAAAAGACCTGTATGCAGAAAATTATAAGACACTGATGAAAGAAATTAAAGATGATACAAATAGATGGAGAGATATACCATGTTCTTGGATTGGAAGAATCAACATTGTGAAAATGACTCTACTACCCAAAGCAATCTGTAGATTCAATGCAATCCCTATCAAACTACCACTGGCATTTTTCACAGAACTAGAACAAAAAATTTCACAATTTGTATGGAAACACAAAAGACCCCGAATAGCCAAAGCAATCTTGAGAACGAAAAACGGATCTGGAGGAATCAGGCTCCCTGACTTCAGACTATTTATTTAATTTATTTTTGGCTGTGTTGGGTCTTCATTGCTGTGCACAGGCTTTCTCTAGTTGCCGCAAGCGGGGGCTACGCTTCATTGCAGTGTGCAGACTTCTCATTGTGGTGGCTTCTCTCGTTGTGGAGCACGGACTCTAGGTGCACGGGCTTCAGTAGTTGCAGCACGTGGGCTCAGTAGTTGTGGCTCACGGGCTCTAGAGCACATGCTTAATAGTTGTGGTGCATGGGCTTAGTTGCTTCATGGCATGTGGGATCTTCCCGGACCAGGGATCGAACCTGTGTCCCCTGCATTGGCAGGCGGATTCTCAACGACTGCGCCACCAGGGAAGCCCTATGTGCCACTTTCTGTATAGTTTCTTCTAATTTGCTTCCAGATTACTGATTTTTTTCTTAACTCCTTAATCCGTTATTAAACCTGTTCACTGAGTTATTTTTTTCCCTTTCCCTTTTATTTTGAAACAATCTCAATCTTATATAAAAGTTGAAATTACTGTACATAGCTGTTTTTTCTGACCTGTTTGAGGTCATGTTGCCAACAAGATGCTCAACCAGCTCTCAGTGTTTTAGTGTGTTTTCATAAAAACAAGGACATTCTCTTACACAACCATAGTATAACTATTAAAATGTGGAAATCATCATTGATACATTACTACCATCTAATTCCCAGACCCATTTCAAATTTCTCCAGTTTCCTAATATTGCTCCTTAGAGCTAAATGATTCAGTGCAGAATCATGTGCTGCATTATTTGTTTCTTTATTTTTTTTTTCAGTCTGGAACAGTTTCCCAGTCTCTCCTTGACTTTCATAAGCTTGATAAGTTTGAAGGTTAATGAATGGTTATGGTATAGAATGTTCCCTGATTTGGGGTTTTCTATTTTTTTTCATGATTAGATGTTTATTATGCATCTTTGGCAGTAATATCACAGAGATAATGCTATATTCTTATTCAATCCTATGAGGGGTCACTTGATTTTTATTTGTTCCACTACTAATGATTGAAAAACTGAAAATAGAGTTACCATATGATCCAACAATCCCATTCCTGGGCATATATCCAGAAAAGATGAAAACTCTAATTCAAAAAGATTCATGCACCCCAATGTTCAGAGCAGCACTATTTACAGTAGCCAAGACATGGAAGCCACTTAAATGTCCATTGACAGATGAATGGATAAAGAAGATGTGGTGTATATACACGTTGTAATACTACTCAGCCATAAAAAAGAATGAAACAATGCCATTTGCAGCAACATGGATGGACCTAGAGATTATCATACTAAGTGAAGTAAGCCAGACAAAGACAACTACCATATGATATCACTTATATGTGGAATCTAAAAAATGATACAAATGAACTTATTTACAAAACAGAAATAGACTCACAGGTATAGAAAACAAATTTATGGTTACCAAAGGGGATAGCAGAAACGGGGGAGAGATAAATTAGGAGTTTGGGAGTAGCATATACACACTACTATATATAAAATAGGTAAACAGTAAGGACCCACTGTATAGCTCAGGGAACTATGCTCAATATCTTGTAACAGCCTATAATGGAAAAGAATCTGAAAAATAATATATATATATGTATATATATATGCATAACTGAATCACTTTGTTGTACACTTGAAAGTAAGACAACATTGTAAATTAACTATATTTTAATTTAAAAAAAAAGATACCTTATAAATCTCTCCTGTATTTCTAATAACTGGTCAGTAGATACTTCAAAGTTATTTTTATAGAGACAAATCATCTGCAAATAATAACAGTTTTATGTATTCTTTGGTAATCCTTAGCAATTTATTGATTGTTCTTGTCTTCTTTTGCTGGTTAGAACTACGAATAGGAAGTGGTGATTGTGGGCCTCATTGGCATTTTTCTAATTTTAGAGGCAATACTCCCAACATTTCTCCTTCTAAGACACTGTTTGTTGCATGATTTTTGTTGATTCCCTTTTTTCAGATTAGGAAAGTTCCCTTCTATTCCTGGTTTGCTAGAAGTTTTCAAGTAAAAAAAAATGTGCTGAATTTTTATCAAATACTCTTGTATTTATAACCTTACGGCTTTTCTCATTTATTCTAACATGTAGTAAATGTCATTGAGAGATTTCTTATTATGAGTTTATCTTTGCATTGCTGGAATAAGCCCTGCTTGCCAATGGCATATTGTACTTTTAGACACTGTAAGATTTAGTTTTCTAAAATTTCATTTAGACTTGATGTATCTATATTAATAAGTTAAATAGGCTTTTGCTTTTCCTTTCTTGTACTGTTCCATTGTGGTTGTGATATCAAAACTATTCTAGTCTCATAAAATGAGAAACTGGAAGATTTGGCATAAAATTGGAATGATCTTTTCCTTAAATGTTAGGAAGAACTGTCCTATAAAACTATCTGGTTTTGTGTTTTCTTTGTGGGACGATTTTAAATTCCTGCTTCAAATTTTAAATAACTCTATAGATCTAGTTGGAATTTCTGTTTTTTTCTAGAGTGAGTTCCATTAATTTCTAAAAAGTGTTCCATTTCATGTGAGTTTTCAAATTTATCTGTAGTTAATCCCTTCTCATTCATACTATTATTTCTTCATGTTTCCTTTTTATTTATTTTATTTTTTTATTATTATTATTTTTACATCTTTATTGGAGTATAATTGCTTTACAATGGTGTGTTAATTTCTGCTTTATAACAAAGTGAATCAGTTATACATATACATATGTTCCCATATCTCTTCCCTCTTGTGTCTCCCTCCCTCCCACCCTCCCTATCCCACTCCTCCAGGCGCTCACAAAGCACCAAGCTGATCTCCCTGTGCTATGCGGCTGCTTCCCACTAGCTATCTACCTTATGTTTGGTAGTGTATATATGTCCATGCCTCTCTCTCGCTTTGCATGTCTCCTTTTTAATCTTTATTTTTTCAAAAAGTTTATATTCTTGGTTAGTTTGTTTAAAAACCAAAATTTGGATTTGTGTTTTTCTCTTTTATTACTTGTTTGCTGGCAGTATTTAAAACATAAATTAGTCTAGAACTTTATTAAATGTATTATTAGAGTCATATGAGTTAACTCATTTAGACTATTAATACGTTAAATTATATATACAGGTTTCATGATATTGAATCATCCTTCTATTCCTGGGAAAACTCATAGTTGATCATAGTGAATGATTTTTAAAATATATACTCTAGTTGGTTAATTAATAATTTATTAAAAAATTTTGCATCTATACTCAGTGAATTGGGCTAACACTTTTTCTTACTTTGGTTATAGTTTTGGAATCTATAATATTAGTGCCTTATAAAATGAACTGGGCAGATTTTGCTCCTTTTTAGTGGAACGACTTGTATATAATAGGAATTTAGAGATCTACAAAGTTTGGTGGAACTTGCTTGTAAAACAGTATGGACCTGGAGATTTATGAGAGGGAAAATTTTTACTACCACTTCAGTTTTGTATGTGTTAGTTATCTTTCTTTTTGTGCCTAATTTGGCATTTTATAGATTTCTATGTGCTTATCTATTTCATTTGTGTTTTCAAATCTATTAGCATGTAATTTTTCACAGTACATTTTTATTATTTTTAATCTCTGTTGTATCTTATTTAATCTTCATTTTATTTACTTGAGCCTAATTCTTTAAAAAATTAGTTTTGCCAATTTCTATCTTCTTTTTTCAGAACCAATTTTCATTTTGTAAAACTTATATGTTGTTTTTTCTCTATTTTATTTTTTTATTCTTATTATTCTTTCTTTATATTTTCTTTCTGAACTTTTTTTCCAGTTTGTGAGTTGAATGTTCAACTTTTTTTTGTTTTTAACATTTCTTGTTTCCTGATCAAATAATTTAATACCATAAATTTTGACCTATATACCTATATAACATTTTCAGGTATGGCCCCCAAATTTTGGCATGTACAGTTTTATTATCATTCTATTCTAGCATTTCTTAATTTTATTTGTTTCCTTTTTAAGCAAAGGGGTTATTTATTAATATGTAATTTTATTCCAAATATATATGAAGCTATTTGCTATCTTTTAAAATTAATTTCTAATTTTAGTGCATGAATTTTCATAGCAGCATTACTCATAATAACCCCAAAGAGGAAACAATCCAAATGGCCATTAACTGATGAATGGATAAACAAAATGTGATATGTCTATACAATGGATTTTATTGGGCAGTAAAAAGGAATGAAGTACTGATTCATACTATAAAACAGATGAACCTTGAAAACATTATGTTATGTGAAAGAGGCCAGACAGAAAAGGTCACATATTATATGATTTTACTTATAGGCAATGTCCAGTATAGGCAAATCTATAGAGGCACAGTAGATTTATGGTTGACAGAAGCTGGGAGGTGGTGGGTTTAGAGGGAAATGGAGAATGACTGCTAATGAGTACAGGGTAATTTTTTTGAGGTGATGAAAATATTCTAAAATTTATTGTGGTGATAGTTGCTCAATTTTGTGAATATACTAAAAAACATTGAATTGTATATTGTAAATGTATGGTATGTGAGTTATACATCAATAAAGTTGTTACATAAAAAAGCCTAGGGTTGTTGCAGCAAAGTATTGGTTAGACATGAGAATGACAGAAGCTTTCAGTTATCTCAAAATAGTATTTAAAGATCTGAAGAATGCACTGTTTCATATTTGTTTAAAGTTAAACTGTTCCAATTTACTGCTTATTGATAAAAGCAGGATAAAACATTAAATATCAATGTTTTATATTTTTCTTAATGTTTTATTGATTTATTTTTGTTTTACTAATATAGTTTAACAAGGCAGTTTTACATAAGCTCACATCAACCACAAAAAGTAGTAAGAATTTTCTTAAACACATGGTGTAAAATTTTATATTTGGTTCCACTTAAATAGTCTAATGCCTCTTCCTAAATTTCCTGATCAACAAAACTCTCCCCACATCTTTGGGTTCAGTGAGTTTATTTTTAATGTTATTGCTGGCTAGAGGAAAGCTTGGCTTTGCTTTGCACAATCAAAATAAATAAATCAGGAATATGAAAATTATTGTTTGAGTAGGGCAAATAAAAATTTAATTATGTGAACCGATAGTTCATTGGGAATAAAACAGAAAAATTGTATTAAAACAAATGAGCAAGAGACCCAACTTTTTTTTTAGTTCCCTAGTGAATTAGATCAGTTTTTGTCAAACTACAGATCGTAAATCATTACTGGTTTGTTAAATTAAAAAATAAAGAGCAAAAATTGAATGAAAAAGTTTTAATGCCAAGCAGGGAACCCAATTCAGTATGGTCTAGATAGGTTCTGGGATATAAGGCTGGGAATAGGAAGAACGGGATAAATCTTTTAAAGTCAAAAAATCATAGACTGTATCTGTCCTATTTTAGGAAAGCAAAATCTCTGAGTGGTGTTGATTGGCTGGGCTTATCTGAGTTTGTGGGTTAGATAAACACTGGGCTGGCTGGAGGTGGTCTGTTTGTATAAGTAGGCCCCCATCTGGATTATGGTGCTTAATGGGGTCTGTGCCCATGTCCGCAGGATAAGTCAAGGTTTACTTTGGGATATGAAATCACTTTAGTGGGTAGTGACTAAAGATATTTTAAAAAATGAAATAGAATAGAATAGAAAATAGTAGAGCACAGTGTATGCAGTATTTTGTGAAACTTGTTTTAGTAATTTATATGTATGCTCTGATCTATGATGTACTGTATTTCTTACTATGTTCATGGTCTAAAAAGTTCTAATGGTACTGAATTAAATGATGCTTCTTGCGTTTTTGTTTTTTGTCTTAATTTCGTTCTTAATAAGATATGCTCATAGTAACAATTCAAACTGTTCAGAAGGGTGTAAAATGAAAAGTCCCACCCTCCCGATCCCATTTCCACTTCCCCAAATCAAGACCATTAAGATTATTTGTGAATAAATACATATACAAATGTACCCATTGCCATTTTTATTGATACAGTTTATATATACCACAAATTATAATACAAAATACACAAAATGATCATACTCTAGATACTAATGTGAAACTAGTTTTCAACCAGTTTTATTCACTTACATACCTTGGACCATACTAATTCATTCTCTTTATGTGTGCATAATCTCCCACTGCATGGGTGTACATTATTTGTATATCCAGTCCCATAATGGTCATTTCAGGGATTTCCAGATTGGCTACAACAAAATAATGCTATAGTGAATATGCTTGTCCATATCTTTTCATGCTTCTGTGGTGAAATCTATAGCACAAATTCCTAAAAGTAGAACAGTTGGGTCAAGGGGAATATGCATTTAAAATTCTGGTAGATCTTTCCAAATTGCCTTCCGAAACGTTCATACCAGTTTCCATTCCCACAATCCGTCTACGAGAACGCCTGTCTCTCCTTGTCAACACCAGTGTTTAGCAAGATTTTAAAGTTTGTCCAATGTAGTGAAAATGATATATCAGCACAGAGGCAGGCTAACATTAAGAGTGAGATGCTGGGGTCCCAGCAGCTAGATTTGATTCCCAGCTCAACCACTTCCAAGCTGTGTGACTTTGGACAAATTACTTCATCTTTCTAAGCTTCAGTTTCCTCATCTGAAGAATGAGGAATGACATTCCTGCCTCAAGGGATGATTGTAGTTAGAATGGTTAAGTAGGTGTTTTGGACATAATAAATGTTAATGTATTCTCTACCTTTCAGTATTTAACACTAACTTAAAATTCAAAGTTGTTCTTCTTAAGACTAAGAAGTAGAGTAACATAGTGGCCTAATCAAGACTTTTGAAGGTTGAAATGTGAATTCACCCACAATTCATTTTTAGTAAGTTTCTGAAACCACTTTCCTTCCTGTGGTAATGTTGGTTTAACAAAGAGAGAAAATTAATGATTGGCATGTACTGGGTCCTTGCTGAGTATTGTCGCCATGCTGTTGCCTTCTTTAGACAACCACCTTGGTGTCCATTGTGTGCTATGTCCATTTATAAAATTACTAATGTTAAATTACTCCTAATTTTGGAAAAAGAACAAATTTACATTGTTCTAGAGTACTTTATTAAAATATTTTATATCTTAATATTTTACTTTAAGTATGAATGCATATTCATTTGCAGTCAGTGACATGTTATTCTGAACATTTGTCTACTGCTTCTTTTATTGATGAAAAAAATGAAGAGATTTAAAGATTCAGAAGAATTGCATGTTTTATCTCATGTTGTTTACTTAAAGAGAAACTAAAAGAACTTTGCTAGGCTCAATTGTCTGAAGGCTTCTTCATGGCTTATCACCCTCGAGACCTGAAACCCGTTGGAAAATATTTTGATTGTTTCATTTTTCTCAAGTTATCATTCTAGCAATTCTGTTAAAAAGTATGTAAAGTAATATGTGCTATGAGTAAAAATGACCACATATAAAATGTTACACACACAAAAAAAATATGTTACACAAATGCCACAGTTATTTAATCACGTTAATTTAAGTATTAGCTTAGAATCAGATGTAAGATGAACTAGTATGGAAGCCAGAAAGCCTAACTGTTGCCAAAATGAGGAGTGGAAACTTCTACTCATGTTATTAATCAAAATCACTGTTGTATGAGGACTCTCATTTCTCAACCAGTGTTTAATAGATAAAACCCTATATCAATGCATAAGACTGGATGACTGGGTTGTGGACTCCCTTCATCAGAATCATGTGTGGTACTTGCTTAAAATTAAAATTTCCCAACGACTCACCTAAGTTCCCCTTACCCCCATTTTCTTATTTCTTATTATGTCTAGGCCTCAGTCCATATTACCTGGCCTCAGCCCATACCTGAATCCATACCATATCATCAGACTCACTGTGAGAGACGGGTGTAGGAGAATCTACATTTTCAACAAGCACCTTAGGTGATTCTTATGCAAGCCAAAATTCAAGGATCATTAGTAGAACATTATGATTTATGTTCCACTATTTAGTAGGAGCTTCCAGGAATGGTTGGTAAGTTTCTGGCCTCTCAGAAGATCATACTACCTTCTAAGATGCTGGAAAATGGGATGTACAGCAGGCTGTACTGGGATGGCAGTATAAAAGTATAGAAGTTTCTGGGAGTATAGAAGTATTCAGACATGCTTTCACCAACCTTATAATGTGGCTAATTGGGAATCAAAATGGACACATAAAATGGCCACAAGGAGAAAATCCCCAGGTTCTTACAAACAGACAGCTTTAATATGGACTTGCTAATATGAAAGTGTGATGAAAACAGTGAATCCTATGAATAAAACGTTTTGGTGGATAATCACATAGATTAAAATAGATTACATTATTAAAGCTAAATTTCATGAATTTTTTCCACCAAAAAACATCATAAGGGGAGACCTGAAGGGAGAGGATAAGTGGAGAGTTGCATGTACAGAAACTATGAAAAAGAATTTTCCCTTCCTTCAACCATTTGTCACTTATAGCTCCTAAAATCTTGGCTTAGGCTAAGGAAAGAAACTAGGCCAAGTCTAGTCAAAGCAGAGAAAGGGCCAGAGTCAAGAGTGGGGCTGGGAATGGGGCCAATATTAGTACAGGATTTAGGCTAGGCTAGAACTAGGGGCAAGGCTGGCCATGTGGTGGGGTTGGGGGGAGCTGATATGCACATTGTCTTATGTTCTATGCATTGCAAGTCTGGAAATTCTAGAGGGTTGGACATATATAGCATGAGAGCCAGAAGTGACAGCTAGCTCTTCAGAGATGTTAAACATAATGGCCTTGTTAACATTAAACCTGGGATAACTTAAAATAATTTGCTGCAATTATCAATGACCCTGAACTATTTTTTTCTGTATTGTGGTACTAAGTACATCCAGTCACATAAGCAGGAGGGAATAGAGATTAGATATTGATGTATTAGACTGGAAGGCATTATAATGCAATGGCAAAAATGGCTTCAGATTCAGACCTGGATTTAAATCTCTGGGATATCATATATTTTCTGGGTGACCTTAGCCAAGCAGCTTACCTTCTCTGAGTTTCAGTTGCCTCATCTGTAAAATGAAGGTGACAGTAGAACCTTCCTCACTGAGTTGTTATGCAAAGTAAGCAAGATCATATATGTAACATGCCTGGTTTAAGAGAAATCATCCATCTATGCTGCCCCCTCTCCCTCCACTTCTCATCCCTATTTCCCCTCAGTCTCTCTTCTTGTTACTGACATAGGCCAATTAACTTCTGTATCTTCTCTACTTTTTTGTGAAAGAAGGATTGTAACATCTTAGGACAAAAACCTTCAAGATTTGTTATAAGAAACACAGGGGTTATAATATATTACTTTCTGTCTTTAGGATAAAACTCTTTTTAAACACATCTCATAAATTACTAAAGCCTAAAAAAATGTCATTTGGAAAATTACCTTTCTTTGCAGTCTCCCAGACCCTTTTAAAAAGAACTCATTTTACTTTTTCATGTGTGGAGAAGAGCAAATGATTAATGAGCACTGCAAAGAAATGTTTTAATGAAGCTAGCTGTGGTCTCAGATGGGAGAGATGAAACAGAAACCGGCATATTAAGTTAATATTGGATATTTATTTGGTTTTCTTGGGCAAGTACATTGCCTTTCCTAAAAATCTATAACATCTGGTTTCTTTACTTTCCCTCACTTCTGATTCCCTCTGGTTCTGATTCCAGCATGAAGGATGGACAGACAGACACATGAAGCTGATAAGCTCCTATCCTGCATGACCTTAGCTGAACATTGTTGAGACTTTCAGCTATCCTGCAACTCCACCTCAGAGTAACCCACTAAAATGATTAACTCCAGAATTTCAGGTTCTAGTTCTTAAACCCTGAGAGTCTTGGCCATGTTGCAAAGCTGCAGACCCCATGAGTGGCCTGAAATTTGAGATAGCATATTAACTATACCACAAACTAGACTAGAGTTTCTATGTGAGTTGAAATGTAAATTACTCTGGAGGACTTTCCTGGTCGTGCAGTGGTTAAGAATCCGCCTGCCAATGTAGGGGACATGGGTTCCACCCCTGGTCTGGGAAGATCCCATATGCCGCAGAGCCCATGCACCACAACTACCCAGCCTGCGTTCTAGAGCCTGCAAGCCACAACTACTGAGCCCTCGTGCCACACCTACTGAAGCCCGCGTGTCTAGAGTCCATGCTCTGCAACAAGAGAAGCCACCGCAAGGAGAAGCCGGCACAGCACAACAAAGCGTAGCCCCCGCTCGCCGCAACTAGAGAAAGCCCACGCGCAGCAACAAAGACCTAACGCAGCCAAAAATAAATAAATAAAAGCAATAAATTTATTTAAAAAAAAGTAAATTACTCTGAACATGGCTTTTTAGTTTCCTATGATGATAATGAACAGGGATCAAGTTCTGCTATCATATACATAGTAATGTTTTTCTAGGAATATCATTGTGAGTAATCTGACTCCTCCGTGCCTCTGGTACTGTCCATCAGAACAAGCACAATGAAAAAGCATTAGATTCAACCAACATTTGTTGAGGAGTTATTATGTGCCAGGCACTTCCACATACATCATCTATGGTTAAAACTTAGAAAAGTTTGTGAAGAAGACACTATTCCAAGGAGAGTTTACATGACTTGCTCTAGGTCACAGAGCTTCTAAAGGGTGGAGTCAGACTCAACTTCAGGTCTGTATTACCTGTATTTCTTCAAACTCAGTATTCTTTCCACAGCGTCACAGCTTAAATAGAATGATTCTTTAGGGAAGAGATATTTGTCCTGAATTAAGACTGTGGAGGTGGTGTTACCTTGACATACAAGAAGCAGGGGAAATAGAATTTCTGTCCCCCCACAAAATTTTAAAGTCTTTATTTTTAGAGCAGTTTTAGGGTTACAAAAATTGAGAGGGAGGTACAGATATTTCCCATATACCCCTGCCTCCAACACATGCATGACTTCATCTCATTATCAAGATCCCCCACCAGAGTGGCACATTTGATGACCCATACTGAAACTACATCATAATCACTCAAAGTCCATAGTTTACATTAGGGTTCACTATTGGTGTTGTACATTCTATGGGTTGGACAAATGTATAATGAAATGTATCCACCATTATAATATCATACAGAGCATTTTCACTGCTGTAAAAATCCTCTGGGACTCCACCTATTCATTTCTCTCTCCCCTCCCCACAACCCTGGCAACAACTGATCTTTTTTTTTTTTAACATCTTTATTGGAATATAATTGCTTTACAATGGTATGTTAGTTTCTGCTTTATAACAAAGTGAATCAGCTATACATATACATATATCCCCATATCCCCTCCCTCCTGCATCTCCCTGTCTCCCACCCTCCCTATCCCACCCCTCTAGGTGGTCACAAAGCACCGAGCTGATCTCCCTGTGCTATGTGGCTGCTTTCGACTAGCTAGCTATTTTACATTTGGTAGTGTATATATGTCAGTGCTACTCTCTCACTTCGTCCAAGCTTACCCTTCCCCCTCCCCATGTCCTCAAGTCCATCCTCTACGTCTGCATTTTTATTCCTGTCCTGTCTGTAGGTTCTTCATAACCTTTTTTTTTTAGATTCCATATATATGTGTTAGCATCCAGTATATGTTTTTCTCTTTCTGACTTACTTCACTCTGTATGACAGACTCTAGGTCCATCCACCTCACTACAAATAACTCAATTTTGTTTCCATTTATGGCTGAGTAATATTCCATTGTATATATGTGCCACATCTTCTTTATCCATTCATCTGCTGATGGACACTTAGGTTGCTTCCGTGTCCTGGCTATTGTACATAGAGCTGCAATGAACATTGGCAACCACTGATCTTTTTATTGTCTCTGTAGTTCTGTCTTTCTCAGACTATCACATAGTTGGCATCACACAGTATGTAGTCTTTTCAGATTGGCTTCTTTCACTTAGTAATATGTGCGTTTAAGTTTCCTCCATGTTTTTTCATGTCTTGATAGCTCATTTCTTTTTTTTTTTAATTTTTACGGGAGTATAGTTGATTTACGATGTTGTGTTAGTTTCTGCTGTACAGCAAAGTGAATCAGTTATACGTATACATATATCCACTCTTTTTTAGATTCTTTTCCCATATAGTCATTACAGAGTATTGAGTAGAGCTCCCTGTGCTATACAGTAGGTCCTTATTAGTTATCTATTTTATATAGAGTAGTGTGTATATGTCAATCCCAATATCCCAATTTAACCTTCCCCCCATTTCCCCCGTGGTAAGCATAAGTTTGTTTTCTACATCTGTGACTCTATTTCTGTTTTGTAAATAAGTTCATTTGTACCATTTTTTTTTAGATTCCACATATAAGTGGTATCATGATAGCTTATTTCTTTGCTGAATGATATTCCGTTTCATGGATGTACCACAGTTTATTTATCCATTCATCTACTGAAGGATATCTTGGTTCCTTCCAAGTTTTGGTAATTATGAATAAAGCTGAAAGGGAACCAGTTTCCAAATCGTCAAATTCCTTTAGTACTATTTGCTAAAAATGATTTGCCTTTCCCACCTCTTTTTCCCAGTCTCTAAAAAGAAAAGCATACTTTTCAAAGGTCAGGAATCTTACTGTGATACTTTGACCCAGCCTGTAAAAACCCTTGGGTCTAAATAAAGCAAAAATTTCAAATATTCATGTCTAGAAATCTTCTTTAACTAAAGGCCCTGTAACCTACCTCTTCTTCATCCATCTCGCTAACAGACGTATTTCAAATAAAATTTTATGCTTTATGTTTAATAATAATCACAATGTATAATACCTTCATGCTATTTTTACCGATTATGTATGCATAATAATTGCAACTATAACTCAATCCAGAGGACGTGTTATACTTGGAGACTCATGGTCACGAGAAAATAAAAATAATTCAATTTCTATTTATGGACATATTTTGTTGCAGAGAAATTCAATATGGAGATCAATAGAGGACTTTCAAGTATAAAAATATTATAGATTATGATTCTGTAGGGAGAATGTAATGGATATTTGATTTCAAGATGAAGAAAGAAACCATGTATATTTTCTGAAGGTTAAAGAAAAAGTTTACACTTTTGTGTTTGATGGTGGGCATCAAATTGCCTTGGTTTCTAGAATCCAATGAATATCTTTAAACATGTAATATAACAGTTTTATTTTAAATTGTCAATATGTATAGTATGCTAGAAATTATACCTCTTGCAACTGTTTAAACAAGATGAAAAAAATCTAGATGTCAACTTAACATGTGAGGGAGTACATAGCTTCTCAAAAAACTTTTAGGAGTTATGTGAATAAAAATTTGAAGACCCCAGTCCTATCATGTTGTCAGGTGTTGGATATAACATGTGCAAAGCATATAGAATAACACTCAATTAATGCTGCTATTATCTGAAGGACTGAGTTCTAATTTTAACCCTCTTTCTTCCTTGGTATTTGGTCCAGGGCACTTGTATTTCTCTGCACTTTAGTTTCATTGTCTAGATAAAGGATAACATGGATGACTATAAAACACTTTGAGTATAGGGAGGTAGATGATACCTAACATCGATAATGTCAATGATAATGTTCATGATGATGAAAATATAGGCATAGGCTGTATAAGTCAAGGCATATAGCAGGTGTTCAATAAATGTTTGTTGAATTAGTTAATGAATGCTATAAGGAACTTTCCTAGAATGAAAGACCATGTACCCATTCATTGGGCATCTTCCTTTAGTACCTGCATTGGTGTTTATAAAGAAAATGGACATTTTCTCTTAAAAAGAGTAGGAAGTAAAATCCTTTCCTGGCATGTGGCCGCCTATTAATGCTCAGAGAGTGTTTTCCTCATTGGACTCTTGACCATTACTGCGATATAGTGTAGTGGTTAAGAACAGGGTTGGCTCAAGTTCAAACTAGCTGTGTAGCCTCGGGCAAGTCACTTAACCTCTCTTCAACTCAGCTATCTCATCTTTAAATGGGTATAATAATAATAATACTGACCTGATAAGATTGTTTTGAGGAATAGTGAGGTGGGTTATGGGATTATAGATTGTGTGGAAGGTAAAGAATGTTACCCCCATAGTTGTCCATGTCCCTAGAACCTGTGACTCTGTTATCTTACATGACAGAAGGACTTTGAAGATATAAGTTAAGGATCTTGAGATGAGGAAGATTATCCTGGGTTATTCGGTGGGTCCTTATAAGAGAAAGAGGGAGGCAGGAGAGTCAGTGTCAAAGTGATGCAGTGGGAGAGAGACTTGATAGGCCATTGCTGGCTTTGAAGATGGAGGAAGGGGGCTATGAGTCAGGGGATGTAGACAACTTCCTGAAGCTGGAAAAGGCAGGGAAATCGGTTTTCCCTTAGAGCTTCCAGAAAGGAACACAGTCCTTCTGACATCTTGATTTTGGCCTACAGAGGTCTATTTTTAATTTCTGACTTCCAGCACTGTAAGATAATACATTTGTGCTATTTCAAGTCATCAAGGTTGTGGTAATTTGTTACAGCAGCAGTAGGATACTAACACAGGTGGGGTAGCCATTATTACTCTGTTTACAATCCTCTTCAGTTCTGGCTTTTCTTGGCTTTCTTCACAGGGCAATGTAATCTAAACACTTCTCCAAAATTAAAATGAATCTTTTTGCCCGTGTACACACTATTTTCCAGCCCCTAGCTACTCTTAGTCTCAAGGCAGCCACCTGTAAAAGTAGCCCCAGTTCTACAATAGACAATGGACAAGAAGTCTCTCAGGGAAGCTGCAAGACAATTTATAACATCCTCTTCATAGCTTTTTCACTTACATATGGAAAATCATGTGCTTTAATCAACAGCCGATGTGATGAGTTGGATCACAAAAACCATGTATTGAGGTCCTATTCAGGGAAAAATGAACTCCTAGTTATTGCCTCCCTTTCTCTGGCAGGAGGTTCTGAGCTTAACATGGAGATCCAAGGGCAGGAATCAACCCTTCAGGTAGAAGGCCCATGGGAATTAGAGCTCTAGGACCCGTAGAAATGGGAAAGGGAAGAGGAAAAGAAGTGGGTTGGTCAGAGGGAGTCTGGAAAGAAAGGAAGGAAAACCCACAAACAATCCAAACAATGAGAAGTGAGAGAGAGCCTCCCACAATTGATCCCTCCCGGGTTCTTGCTCGCTCCAGTTTTGGAAGCTTTCCAGGTAGACTCTAGTGCGGTGCACCTGCCCCTTGAGGCTGGGCCGGGACAGCTATTAGCTGGGGAGGGCTGGGAATGCCTTTCGGCGAGAGCCACCGCCCTGGCGGGGTGGTGAGGAGATCGCAGGGAGGAGTCACCGGGCGTGAAACGGAAAGACTACATCTCCCAGGCCGCCACGCTTTCCAGCTGGAGTCTAGGGCGCTGACTGCTCCCCAGTTTCCGTAGGGAAGCGTCGGGCTACTGCAGCTATTGTGCGTCGCGCTGTTGCCCTCCTCTTCCCGCTTGGGCGTCTTTGGAGGAAGGCTACGTTTCATTGCCGCCCCGTCTTAACCCTTCCGGAGCTTAACAGGACAGCAGGCCGGTTCCCTTGGCCCAGGAAGAATTTTGGGAGACGGAGGACTCTGGTAACGAGACCCTAGGGTGCAAGTAAGATACAGCTGAAGGAACCCAAGTCCCCAGGCTCGGTACGAGGGCTTCACCGGGGCAGGGCGGAAGCGCTGGCTTTAAGAAGGGGGAGGGGACAGTGCAATTAGGGTTGCCCGCGGAATTCGGCAAAGGAAATCTTCAGCTGGCTCCGCCGCTGGGAGCAAGGAGAGGCACCTCCCACCCCCGGCGCTCACCCCCGCCCACACCCTGGGCGGGCTGAAGTGTCACGTTTACAATTGCTCAGGAAGGATCCGGCCGGTCTCCGGAGGAGAGCTGAGCTGCAGTTTCTGTCGCCTGTCAGGGGGGCGATGACTAGGGGGCCAGCTGCTTGCTAGGGAGCACCCCGCCGGGGTCCGACTGCGTTAGTCAGCTCTCCCAGTCACCTGAAGCAATCGCCAGGCCGCCCGTTTCCGGTACAGACAAGCCAGCTGTCCCCAGGAATCTCATCTGAACAGGTACCTGTCCTCCAAAGGGAGGGAGGCTACAGCTTCCTGAGCGGGTCCTGCACTCTGCGCACCTCATCTTCTCCCTGTACTGTGCCACTGATGCTCTTGGTCTTTGTGTCTTTCCTCTCTCCTTCCAATCCCCGCCATCAGAGCCATGGGGCACCCCCCGCTGGAGTTCAGCGACTGCTACCTGGACAGCCCTGATTTCCGCGAGAGGCTCAAGTGTTATGAGCAGGAACTGGAGAGGACCAATAAATTCATCAAAGACGTGATCAAAGACGGCAACGCGCTTATCAGCGCAATGAGAAGTAAGTGGAAGGCTTCGATGAGCAGTTTCCTCGAGCCAGTGGCTCTGGCCTTTGAGCTCTTCCACACCACGGGGAAAGTGGGGATTTAGGGTGATTCTCAGCCCAGGTGTCTGAGGCGAATGGGTTTCCGGACACTTTGGAGTGGGGTCAGTAGAAGTGGAAGGTGGTGGCTGCAACTAGAATTGGGGCTTTTCCCTTTAGTGTCCTTGGCTTTATAAGACAGGATCTGTAGCTGTCCCAGGGACCGTCTTGTTCTGCAACTATCCTTTCTTGTCAGACTGTTGTTCCGAAGGGACAGTCTGCTTGTTCTGTCGGACATGTTTCTACCCATGTATGAGGCAAAGGGACATCCAAGCTGACTGAGGAACTGCCCTAGGACCTCCTAGAGAATTGGGAATTCAGGCCAGCAGCTTGAGTCAGGGTTTTGTTCCTGCCTGGCCTCTGGTTGCTATAGGTAAGTATGGGGGCAGTAATAAAAAAATTTCAGATGGCAAGTTATTTTCTAAGGAAAGCACCTTTGCCCCAGTGATTTCTTTCTTTAAGTTACTGAGTTATGGTTTTGGTCAAGGTCTGTGTAAGTTCAGAATTATTAAATGACCTCACATGCCACTGAATTCTCCTCGAGGGTGGAACAAAGACCTGCCTAGTCCCTGGCAGGAGGAACCCGGCCCCCTGGGAGCATAGTAGAGAGCTCAGGTTGGGAGTTATCTGGCTGAAGGAACCTCACCTAGCTTGGCTTTCCCAGTGGTCACGGTTAACAGCTGTGGGACCCTCCCCTGCTTCCCCACTGTGTATGGAGTTTTTATTTCTGCTAGTTGGCAGAAGGCTTGGAGTAGGAGAAAGAATAATAAACATCCCCAACAAGAGTGCAGGCAAACCAATCCATTGTGCCAAAGAATATACCCAGAAGAATGGAGGTTAGTGAATGGGTTTATATAATTCATTTTTTCTCTTCTTGGTTGAAAGATGTTTATGAAAAATAAAGTCAAAGTCACTGGCAAATATATTCTGTATGCCTATAACTTTTTTCTGAGTGGATTTATCCCAGAAATACTGTGTCTGGTCCAGCGTGGGGACCTTAAGGCAAATGCAGCCAACCAAGAGCAGGGAGAAAGGCTTGGGAGCCGCAGCGCAGGGGTATTTGTTGTGCAGCTCTCCTGATTTGCCCCTTGGAGTCTGTGCTTTCCCTGCATATGTTGTCTGCCCACTTTGGTCAGAATAGAAGTTTTCCAAGTTCCTGCTGGTTGTTTGACTGAATTCGATCATATAATGGTTTGTCCTATTGCAGTCTGAACAAGAGTTAACTCTTGGCAGCACCTTAAAGATGGGGTATTTGCAATGCTGATCCTTAGAAACTTTAGGCCAGGCTTTAGGGTGTGTTGCCACTTAATAGAGTTCATTGAGAGGTTAAAGATATGCAGGTTGTGCCACAAAAGTACTTAGAAAGGTAGGGGTTCCTGAAAGGAAAGGGGGAATGTTTGGATTTTCTTTTTATTTACTTGTTTCAGTAAACTGCTTGGTGCAGTATTCATAGTCAAATGAAGCTCATCTAAGCCCCTGGAAGGGACTGGCTTTGTGAAGTTTAGGGTAAGCTGAAAGTGTTTGTGCTAAAAAATGATCAGCTGAGGAGTATCAGAGAGATTAAAATTCTTAAGAGAAAATAAACAGTTCAGTAAAATGTTTGAGGAAGGGCAAAAGTTTTCTAAGTGAGGGGCAAGTTGCGGTTTTTATTCTTTCCTTTTCTGAGATTAAATGTGGTAAGAGTCAACAATTATGCAGGCTTAAACCTTTGCGTATGGGCAAAAGATCCAAGAGTTATTTTGGTTCAGGGGGCTTCTTGATATTTATGGTGGTTTTGCCTTTCTGAGTATATATAGAAAGCCAAAAATAGGACAGTTAGGAAATAAAACCCAGCAGCTAACCCACACTCCATTTCTTTCCTTTAAGTTGCATGATTCTAAAAATGTGATTAGCTAGAGGCAAAGGTGGGATGTTTCCCACTGTCTTGACCACAGTAATGTTTATACTCCCACTCTGTTTCCTCACACTGGGCTAGCTGGGCGACTTTTTGAGAGTGAGGTAGACGCAAAACAAAGGTATACTCTTGCTTTGTGTGGAGGAAAAAGGAAGAGAGGACACTGGAAGTGGATTTAGAAGACCTGGGCTACAATCTTGGCTTCACCATTTTGGGATAAGAAGGCACAAATCATTTACTTCATATATAAAATGGGGGTAATTATACGCACCTCACAGAGTTGCTTTGAGGCTCAAAGGAGTTAATGGATTATGAAAGTATTTTGTAAATGGAAACGGCTAAATATTGTAAGTTGTTGATAATACATCTTCAGGTTAATAATATATCTGCTGGTGAATGTGTACTTTTCGGTAGGTTTCTAAAGGAAAATACATAAGCAGAAGTAATTGGAAACATATTTTTTGCTGTCATCTTGTTGGAAAATGTCATTCCCTACATTGGTGTGTCTCAGCAATTAATTTTGTATACATGTGTGTGGATTCATTTTGTCATTTGGAGTCTGGCATTAAAAGTAAAGAAGAATTATTGGCACCTTTTTATTTAACTTATTAAATTGACCATCAAATCAACTGGCTAGTGTTTCTAGGAACCAGTGAAACCTAGTGCATCATGCCACAAAAACCAGCTGCAGTTTTTGTTAAAGTTGTTAAGCTAGTTGGAACTTGATTTCGTGCTTGTGTCTGATTTTGTACAGAGCTCTAGATAAGGTTTCAGTCACAACTGTGTATGATGATTAATTTATAAATATAGGTCCTGTTTGGATATTCACATTTTCTTAGATAGATTTGTGCTTAGAGGTAATTGATGTTATGAATGTTCAATATGTCTTCCTTGGGAAAGTGATTCATTCCCTCCCCCCCTTAAATGTGATCTATTCATAATTGTTGGAGTACAAAATGGTGATTATAACTTAAGCCAGTGAAAAATAAAAACACTGGCACTCTTAAAGGTGAATATACTGCACACTTTTCTGTTTGTTCTTTGTTTTTATATAGGCAGCTTTGGTCCCTAGTGTTGTTTGAATATTTTCTACGCACTTAGGCTAGGTATTATTTAGAACAAGTGATATAGCCTCTGCTTAGAACACATATCATTCATTCCGTAAATACTCGTGCACATACTAAATTCAAGCCATTGTTCTCAGGGCTGTCACAGATGTGACAGAGTAAGTCACAGATGGGATCCTGCCCTCAAGGAGGTCCCAGACTAGTAGGGGAGGTAAGATATATGTAGAGATCACCATCATATAAGGGAGTAGATATGGATCAGAGCCATAGAGTGAGACAGGTGGACCCCATGGTATGCGACATTAGAGGGAGAGGTCATTTCCCTGTGGAAGGACAAGGAAAAGCAAAGGAGGAAGTAGCATTGTAATTGGACAGAATTAATAACACTTATCACTTGTTTAGTTGTTCCTATATGCCAGGAATTAAAATCTTGTAAGAGCCTTATGAGGCAAGGATTATTATTCCCACTTTATATATGAAAAAACTGAAGTTCAGAGGCATTAAGTAACTTTCTCAACTGATAAGGGCAAGAGTGAATTAGAGCTCAGACCTTACTCTAAAATCCCTGCTTATTTTACTGCATTGCACTGTATTCAGGACAGGGCATTTAATGTAGTAGGAATGACATAGAGAATGTAAAAGGATAGCAAATAATTCAAGTCATCTGGAATATATGGTGCAGGAAGAGAAGTTTGGGAGATAAGGTTGGAATGGAAGTTTGAGGTCTTGACTGTGCAGGACCTGTTAAGTACTTCAGACTTTTCTTTATAGGCAGGGAGTATTAAAAACATTTTTGGTAGGAGAGGGACATGGTCTGAGCTGTGTTTTAGGAAGATTCATCTGAGAGTGATGTGTAAGATGTTCCAATTCTAAACAAATATTTGTGACTTTTTCGCAGTTTATTAGGAACTTTAAATTTTCTTTGATATAGCTCAGGGGTCAGCAGACCTCTTCTGTAAAGGGCAATATTTTAGGCTTTGAGGGCCATTCAGTCTCTGTGGCAATTATTTAACTGCCATTGTTGTGAGAAAGCAGCCATAGGTAATATGTACATGAAATGAGAGCGGCTGTGTTCTAATAAAACTTTATTTATTGACATTGAAAAGTGAATTTCACATAATTTTCACGTCACAAAAATAGTGTTCTTCCTTTGAATTTTTCAACTGTTTATAAATATAAAAACCATTCTCAGCTCACCTGGGGCGGTGGCATACAGAAATGGCCGTGGGCTGGGTTTGATTCATTGGTTGTAGTTTGCAGACCTCTGATACGAGTAGTTAACCTAAATGGATTTTTTTATTGGTAAGGCAGTGAATATAGTTATTGCTAAAACATAATGCCATATTTCACATTTTCCATCAACTAATTTTACTTTGGTGTGCTGCTACTTATGCCTGTTCTGCATTCAGGGTTTGCAGGCCCAAATGCTGTCAGTGGCCAAGGAGAAAACAGAAAAGCATGAAGCTATTGGAAGTGGGTTAATAGGGCTGGAGTGATTGGGGTAAAATACAGCAGCCTCATCCCTGTAAAAAAGCCTTCTCTTTCTTTAAAAATGTGATAGCTAAATGAAATATGTTTACAGCCTGGATTCAATCAGGTTGCAACTCCTGAGCTAGATGATCTACTTCTAACAGTCTAGGAGTCTTGGATTCTAATGGGCTAGGAAAATGGAAGGTGATAGTCTCCAGACAGAGATTTCTCTGGGGAAACACACTAGATGCTGCAAATGAACAGAGGCAGAATGATGGTGTAGTGGGAAAAAAAACCTAGACATGATGGGTATGGTGATGGTTCTGCTACTAGTGGGGTCTGTGACCTTGGTAAGTCATCTGCTGGGGCCCTTGGTGAGGGGCCCAAAGGTGAGGGTGGGTAGGGGATCTATAAGCCCACTTTCAGATCTAACATTCCATGATTTTTTTTCTGCATATTGTAGTTTAACCATTTGGGAAAGGAATGAGTAACCTCATTATAGGATCTTAATTTATACCTACATAAATTTTTGCCATTATATTAGTATGTTGACAGTATTAATTAAATATAAAAATTTAAACAAAATTTTAAAATAGCTTTTCAAAAACCAAGGATAACATGCTTTATATGTATGTATGTTTATATGTATAAAACAGATGTCAGAAAAAAGGAATTTTATCATTAAGCCCACACATACACATGCACAACCACAAATACACAGGCTGTCTTGGACTAATGAAAACTTATATCTTAAAAGAATGCAAAAATGTCACTTTCTTACATTCTGTACTTTTAAAGGCAAGAGTTTTAGATGTTTACGTTAAGGATACTTTTTAGGGTACCTTTTCAGCTCTTGCTTTGGCAACTGGGGAATCTATTCGGTAAGTAATTGCTTTTCGGAAAGGATGGGTCTTTGAGGCAAATTTGATATTGAATATACTTAGTGGAGCCATCTCTAGCTTTGCACACAGGGAACCTGGGTACTAGTTCCAACTGTGCCACTTCCTAGCCGTATGACTCTGAGTAAGTCTTTAGTTTTGCAAACCTAAGTTTTCCCGTTTCTAAAATTAGAAGTTTGGTCAGTGAGCTTTAGGGTTCCTCCTGGCTTTCTCATTCAGTTTTCTGGGCTGCCACTGTCTTGCACAAATAGTCAAGCAACCTAAATTGATTCCATCGTAAACTTTGGAGCCAGTTCATCGTTACTCTGGGAGAGTGGGCGAAGGGAAAATCCAACTGATATGTCCAGTGTGAGTAGATGACTTGAATCATGCTAGCCTATTTGATTATCTCCTTGGTGAATGCTTCTTGAGAGGTGCCAACCTGGTGTCCTTCAGTTCTGTCCTGAATAGCTCTATAGTGAGGGAGACCAAAGCTTTTAATCCCTTTGGACTGAGTGTAGTGCTATGGTGTGCAGGGAGGAGTTGGTGATGTAATATACATTCTCAGTCAGCAGATATCCTGTCATTATCCTGGTGATAGTTAATCAGTGACTTGGAGGACATGGAGTTGCAATCGGCTCTCTGTATCTGCAGGTTCTGCATCTCTAGATTTAACCAATGGGGGATCGAAAATTCCAGAAAGTTCCCAAAGCAAAACTTGATTTACCACATGCTAGCAACTGTTTACATAGCATTTACATTATATTAGGTATTATAAGTAATAGGAGGATGTGGGTAGGTTATATGCAAATACTACACCATTTTATATAAGGGACTTGAATATTTGTGGATTTTGGTATCCACAGGGGTCCTGGAACCAATTCCCCACACATAATGAGGGAAGACTGTATTTTAGATATTCTGTAGAGTCGCTCAGATCAATGTAATGAGTATGTCGTAGGGTACTGCTGTTAGTAGATATGAAGCAGTGTCAAATGGAATTTGGTGGAGGCAATATTACCATATTCATAGAAGGCCCTCAGAAGACCAGATTCCAGAGTAGCTGGACTGGAGTGCTGTGGGGACTAGGGTGGAAAAGTGAACCAAGCCAGCCTTTCAGTGTGACCACTTACAAGAAGCTGGTAGGTTTTTACTTTTTTTTTTTTATGGATGGTGAATGGTATAGGGGTAGGGTAGGGAAGATTATGGCTTGATCTTATTAAGAACAGTTTTTCAGAGTTAAGAGTTATGAAGGAAAATTACTTTTCAGCTTCATTTTTATAGCATCATTTTTTAAAAGCATAACCCAAAACTTCTGTTTAATCTGGCACCTGCTTCTCTAATCAGTAACTATAGAAGTTTCCTAAAAGCCCACGATGATCTGGAAAGATACATGCTTTTCCAGGAGAGTATCCTGGAAATCTTGAGCTGATTTTTTTTCTAGTGGGGTGGAGGGCCCTCATGATACGTTATTGGGCTTGTATCAAGTGCTAAAGCCTTACATGTTGTAAAAATAATTAATTTTAATTCAACAAGGATTTACGAAGCACCCACTATGTGTCAGACAACTGGACAACTGGAGATATAATGGCGAATAAGGCTTATATGGGCTCTGCCCTCTTGGAGCGTACTTTAAACATCTGATTACTCACTTACTTAAATAATTGAATTACAGTTGTGAGAAGAGCTATGAAGAAGTTCAGGATATGGTATATATTCTATCACATGTTATAAAGTGGGTCTTTGTCGGGGGAAAAATGAGCTAGACTGTGGAGATGCAACTGTCCATAGGAAAAAAAAAAACTGAGAAGGAAGAGTTCCTAAATCAAAGCTATCTGTTTTACTACTGTGGTAGTTAATGGCCCTGATAATGAGCAAGATTCTTTAAGCGAATGGAGAGTTTGTCAGAAATAGGGTGTAGTATATCTCCTGGGGTCTTTGGCTGTGCTGTGCGGCTTGTGGGATCTCAGTTCCCCAACCAGGGACTGAACCCGGGCCATAGCAGTGAAAGCCCAGAATCTAACCACTAGGCCACCAGGGAACTCCCCTCCTTCTTCTTTTATAAGTATATTAAAAATGTTTTTTGAGTAAGTAACGCATGAACATGGTACAAAATTCAAAAGGTCCTCCTCTTGTGTCCCAGTTCCCCAGTTCTTCACACTAGAGGCAACAACTGGCAACTTTTTGCTTACCTTTTAAAAAGAATTTTCCTGGTGCTTTTTTCAACTTCTGCTTCCACAGGAATGTGTTCATTGTGGGCAAATTCTCAGCCACACTGGGGCAAGATTTCTTTAGGATAGTACTTGGAGCGAATGGTAAATTAAAGACCTCATAAAATCAGCTCCTCCATAAAAGCAAAAAGGACACTGGCAAAAATTGTCAAAATCAACTTTCTCAGAACTCTGTAAATCAACCAAAAGGCTTGCAACAATCTGAAGAATGTTTATTGATGGAAACATGTTGAACCTTTGTAACAGCAAGTTTTGTGGCATTTTAACTTACCCTGCCTCCCATTCCCTTCTCCAGAGCTTTGTGGAAGCCTTGAAAACCTACAGCCCCATAACCATAGTAGCTGTGGAAACCAGTAGCCTTTAGCATCTGAGGGAGAAGAATGGGTTTGTAGTTCCTCAAAGACTCACAGACCTATAGTCTTGTCACTATCTAACCTGTCTCAAAGCTACCTAGAAAAGCCCTATTCACACAGCTTCTCATTACTTCATCTGATTTAGAGTTAGCTCAGTGGAAAAAGTTCTAACCCCAAGGTGTTTAACATCACAGGTGACTTAGACTAACTGACACCAGTCAGGGCAAGCAAAATCCTGGCCAAAAATATAAAAGGGGAATGAGATGTCTACTGGGGGCTTTGAAAAGCTCTGACATATTCCAGCAGATCTAGAAGGCCATGTGCATGCCCAGGGCTGTGCATGTGCCTAGAAAATACCTGAGAGGGCCCCAATTTCTCTCCTATGGCTGAACTTGAGGCAGAGTTATAAACTGCTTGGCTGAGTGTTGAAGAAATGACCCAGCATGCACACAGAACCCCTCAGAAAAAAGTGGAAGACTTAATGGTTCAAGACATTTAAGGAGATCTCTGAACAGTTACCAGCTGGCTACTAAACTAACGAAGCAGAGACTTTAGGGGCCACACACTACAAGGAATACAGACATTACAGAATTTGTCCAAGAAATATGATAAACAAACAAACAGCAACAAAAACAATGACAAAAACAACAATAACAACAGAACCTGGGGGAATCTGATTTCCAGAAGTACCACATTACATTGTCTAAAATGTCCCATTTTCTACAAAAAATGATTAGATATGCAAAGAAACAGAAAAGTATGGTTCATACACAAGAAAAAAGCTGTCAGTAGAAACTGTCCCTGATGGAGCCGAAATGTTGGAATTTAGACAAAAAATTAAATCAGCTAATATAAATATATTCAAAGAACTAAAGGAAACCATGTCTAAAGATTTAAAGGAAAGCCTGAGAACAATATTTCACCAAAGAGACAAGGAAAGCCTGAGAACAATGTTTCACCAAAGAGACCATATAAAGAGATAAAAATTATAAGAAGAGCCAGATAGAAATTCTAGAGTTGAAAAGTAAAATAACTAAAATGAAAAATCCATTAGAGAGGTTCAACAGCAGTTTTGAGCTAGCAGAAGAGTCATAGAACTTGAAGATAATCCAGTCTGGGATTATCCAATCTAAGCAAAAGAAAGAAAAAAATGAACAGAGTCCCAGAAATTGTGTGACACCATCAAGTGTATCAACATATGTGTAATGAGAGTCCCAGAAGGAGAAGAAAGATAGAAAAAAGCAGATAGAATATTTGAAGAAATAATGGTCAAAACTCCCCCAATTTGATGTGCAACACTAATCTCCAGATCCAAGAAGCTCAAAAAACTCCAAGTAGGATAAATTGAAGAAGATCCATACCTAGATACATTATAGTCAAACTGATGAAAACCAAAGACAAAGAGAGAATCTTGAAAGAAGGAAGAGAAAAACAATTCATCAGGTGAACAGAACCCTCAATAGAATTAAGAGCTGATTTCCCATCAGAAACCATGGAGACTGGAAGGCAGTGGACTGACATATTCAAAGTGCTGAAAGAAAAATAATGTCAATCAAGAATTCTTTATTCATCAAAACTATTCTTTTAAAACAAGGGAGGGGCTTCCCTGGTGGTTCAGCGGTTAAGACTCCATGCTCCCAATGCAGGGGGCCTGGGTTCGATCCCTGGTCAGGGAACTAGATCCCGCATGCCCACAGCTAAGAGCCTGCATGCTGCAACTAAAGATTCCACACGCTGCAACTGAAGATCCCGCATGCCGCAACTAAGACCTGGCGCAGCCAAATAAGTAAATAAATAAATATTTTTTAAAAAAGGGAGAATTAAGACATTCTCAGAATTAAAACAAAACAAAACAAAACTGAGAATTGGGGCTTCCCTGGTGGCGCAGTGGTTGAGAATCTGCCTGCTAATGCAGGGGACACGGGTTCGAGCCCTGGTCTGGGAGGATCCCACATGCCGCGAAGCAACCAGGCCCGTGAGCCACAACTACTGAGCCTGCGCATCTGGAGCCTGTGCTCTGCAACAAGAGAGGCCGCTATAGTGAGAGGCCCGCGCACCGCGATGAAGGGTGGCCCCCGTTTGCCACAACTAGAGAAAGCCCTCGCACAGAAATGAAAACCCAACACAGCAAAAATAAATAAATTAATTAATAAACAAACAAAAAAAAACAAACAAAAAAACACTGAGAATTGGTCACTAGCAGAACTGCCTTACAGGAAATACTAATGAGAGTCCTTCAGGATGAAATGAAAGAATGATGTATGGTAATTTAAATCTGCACCAGTAAATGTAACTACATAGGTATATATGAAAGACACTATAACTGTCTGTTTTTTAGTAACTCATTTCTTCTCTATTTGGTTTAAATGACAGCTGTGTTGTATAATAGTTATAAAACTGTTGATCTTATGATATATAAAAATGAAATATGCATGCAATACTGTACAAAGGATATGGAGGAAGCAATTATATGGTAACAATGTTTCTGTATGCTTTCTAAGTTAAGTTAAAATTAATCTGAGCCATATTGTAATTTTAATCTTGAGGTCAGCCACTAAGAAAATAACTAAAAAATATATAGTGAAAGAAATAACACAAGAATCAAAATAGTACATTAGACAATATCTATTTAACACAAAAGGTAGTAATGGAAAAATAGAGGGAAAAGATGACAGCTAGAAAACAAAGTAAATGGCAGACATAAATCCTATCTTATCAGTAATAGTAAATGTAAATGGAATACACACTTCAGTAGAAAGGTAGAGATTGGCAAAGTGGATAAATTGATCAAAAATGGATTAATTGATTGAAATGTATGCTGTCTTTTAAGAGCCACATTTTGTGTTCAGAGACACAAATAGGTTGAAAGTGAAAGGATAGAAAAATATACCAGGCAAATAGTAACCAAAGAGACTTAGGATGGCTATATAAACATCAGAATATATTTTAAGACAAAATTTTTATGACATTCAAACAAAAACATTGTATAATGGTAAAACTGTCAATATATCAGCAAGATATCAAGTTATAAACATATGCACCTAACAACAGTGCCCCAAAATACATGAAGCAAAAGTGGACAGAATTGAAGGGAGAAATAGGTAATGTAACAGTAATAGTTGGAGACTTCAATACTGTACATTCAATAATGGGTAGAACTACTAGACAGAGCTCAGTGAGTAAATAGAGGAATTGAGCAACACTATAAACCAAGTAGATCTTCTACAGACATCTGTGGAACACTCCACACAACAGCAGAATACAGTTCTTAAGTGCACATGGAACATTTTCCAAGACAGACCCTCTGATAGGCCACAAAACTTGCCTGAATATATTTATTTATACAAATTATGTTCTGTAGCCACAGTGGGATGAAATTACAAATCAATAGCAGAAGGATATTTAGGCAGTTCATAAATATGTGGAAATTAAATATCACACTCCTAAGTAACCAGTGGGTCAAAGAAGAAATCACAAGGGAAATTAGAAAATACTTTGGAATGAATAAAAATGAAAACACAACATGCCAAAACTGATGGGATGCACCAAAAGCAGTGCTTAGGGGAAAATTTATAGCTTTAAACACGTACGTTAGAAAAGAAGATCATAATTCAATAAGCTGACCATCCACATTAAGAAACTAGAAAAAGAACAAATGAATCCCAAAGCAAATAGAAGGAAAAAAATGATAAAGTTAGAGTAGAACTAAATGAAATAAAGAATAGGAACATCTATTTTCTCTATTTAAAATAGAGAAAATTAAAAAAAGAATCAAGATTTGGTTTTTAAAAATAACATTGAGAAACCATTAGCTAGACTGACAAAGACAAGAGAGAAAAGACTCAAAATATTAAAAGTATGAATGAAGGAGGAGACACTACTACCAAACTTACAAAAATAAAAAATGAATAAATGGGAATACTATGAAAACTGTATGCTGATAAATTATATAATTTAGATGGAATTGACAAATATCTAGGAAGACACAAACTACCAAAATTGACTCCACAATAAATGGAAAGTCTGTGTAGACCTATAACAAATAAAGGCATTGAATTAGTAATCAAAATACTACCCACAAAGAAAAGCCCAGGCCTAGATGGCTTCACTGGTGAATTCTTCCAACCTTTAAAGAAAAATTAATACTCATCCTTCTCAAACTTCCAAAAGTTAGAAGAGGACACTTCTTAACACATTTTCTGAGGCCACATACCAAAACCAAAGATATCACAAGTAAACTCTTGACCAAATTCCCTTAAGAATGTAGATGCAAAAATCCTCAACAAAATACTAGCAAAACCAAATCCAGCAACATATAAAAAGAGTTATACACCATAACCAAGTGGAATTTATTCCAGGAATGCAAAGTTAGTTTAACATCTAAAAATCTGTCAGTGTAATAGTATAATATACCAAATAACTAGAATAAGGGAAAAAGCATTATTATATCAATAGATGCAGATATTTTAAAAAGTCCACTACTTTATTATGCTAAAAACACTAAACAAACTAGGTATGTCAGGTTAGTGATTGTCTAAGGCTGGGGGAGAGGATCAGGGCATGTTGTGACTAGTAATGGGCAAAGGATTTCTTTTTGGGGTTGTAAAATTTTTCTAAAATTAGATTGTGATGTTAGTTGCACAACTCTGTGAGTATACTAAAAACCACTTAATTGTACACTTTAATAAGTGAATTTTATGGTATGATTGTGCTTGGAGAAACAGAGGTGCTTGGTTTATGTACTGATACCTTCCTTTGGCTCTTCCTTATAGAACAACAGAACTGGGAATTTGTTTAGAAAGCTTCACATCCACTCTGTTGAGTTTATATCCAGGGAAAGGAAGCCAAGAGAGAGAACTGACTCTTCCAGAGATCTAGAGCTAGAGCCTGAATTGGGACCAGAATCAGATTTTCTGGTTTCCCATTCCAAGGCTCTTTCTGCACTGTACTTTAAAGCAGGTACCTTGCATTAAAACCGTGTGGATGCTCTTTATTGGGGCTGGGGGTTCTTTTGTTTGAAGTGACCCAGTTGGCAGTGAAGAACTGTGCTAGTGGAAAGTTTCCTTTCATTCTCTTTCCTCCATTATCATGGCTGGGATCAGGTGGTTTCCGTGTTGAGCAATCTAGCCCCATTTTAATTTGGGCCTGGTTATGTTTTATTTTTGTCACAGAAGAATGACAGTATATTACATCTTGGTGGTGTGCCACCTGTCCTCTTTGTTTCCTGCTCCAAGAACCTACACCAGCTGGTTGGGCAGTTCCAGAGGCCTACGCTCTTCTCTGCTCACCTGTTGACTTCTTACGGCAGATGCAGCTGCTTTTCATGTAGCGGATAGTGTATATTGGGAAATATGTGGCGTCACTAAAGGGTGACAAAGTCCTCCCTCCATATTATTTTTATCCCTAGGCACCATGGAATTTCTCACTAGTGGCAAGCAGTAGGCCCAGCACTATAGTACCATATTAGGAACTTCAAGGCAGTTATTTGCAAGAGGTTTTCATTAAGGACTTCCCCAGAAGCAGGAGGGCCACATTTCAGCTTCCAACTCTCCAGCGCCAGGCTCTCGTGGAAAAGCCTTTCCCTGTGATTGGAAAAGTATGTATTATGCATGTGGCAGTTGACAGATGGAGACTAATCCTGAATTCATCCATCCTGAATTCATTAGGTGGGGGGAGGAGGGTGGGTAACAAGCCAGCGAGGTGTTTTATAGCTGCCCCTTACAACTTTTGCTTAAAGCAGGAAAAAAAAAAACTGGAAAGAGAGTTCTGAAGAGAATGTCTCTGTTACCATTATCACCATGCTGAATTTCTCTTTTTCTTAACATGGGAAATATTGATATCTTTCCATATTTGGTTTATCTGGAGTGATTTGTCTTCTAGAATCCAAGCCCAGTGTTTCAGGGTTTTTGGAAGGGGTACCAGTGTGCTAATTGGGTAACAGCTCAGCCAGGGAGTGTATGGCTGCACCAGCAGAATTAAAGGGGAGGGAAAGCTGGGCTTTCTTGGCATTTTGTTTGCGTTTCCTTTGTGAAAAGCAGATGCTGTTTAACTGTTCCCTTTTCTTTTTGATTAATGGGCAGTATCTTGCTGGGAATGGACTCATAGAGTTCTAAGGGACTTAAGAGAACATTTTGTTTAACTCTTCCATATTTCAGATGAGGAAGCAAACCTAAGAGGGGGTGTTCCTTGTCCAAGGTCACTGAGACAGTTAATCACAGAGTCAGTACGGGAACCCAGTAATCAGTCCCACTCTTGGGCTCTGTGCAATGTCACTGTGCCTTACGAAAACAGTCTCTACCCTTCACCAATCTCTTTTTGCTGAGCCAGTGATTTTTTTCAGAATCACTTTCAGCTTGTGAAAGAAAAGAATTGTTTTCTCTTCACTGCCTCTGGCCAAGAATGCACCTCCAGTGTTGGTCTGAAGGCAGCCAAGCATTTCACAGACCTGCAGGAATGGAGTAGGGGAAGGTCAGGAAATCTGAAGTCACTGCTGTACTTTTTCTGGTTGGCCCTTGCCTAGTAGGAACTTGATGAAATAGAAGATCAAGAGACAGACCTTCTATAATAGAACACTTACCCCTAGATATGTGGAATTTAGAGAATGAAATTATGAATGAGGAAGAAACAACTGTAATACAAATTGAGTTGGGATTTAGGTTTGGTAATGTTTGTGCTGGGCAACAGCAAGGCTGGGATTTGTGAACGTGATCTCACTCAGGTTGACCAATTACCTGGATGTGGGCATAGATATAGATATGGGCATAAGCTAATATTTACAGAGCACTTTATAATATACAAGGCACTTTCACATACATTATTATATAACTTAATCTGGGAAGAAAAGTGTTATCTCTATTTTATAGATGAGGAAACTAAGACTTACAGAGTTTAAGAGCTTTCATGCTACTAGTCAATAGTAGAGCTAAGACTTAGATTTTCTGAATATTTCCACTGTTCCACTTTGATTTTATTTCCTTTAATGATGAAAGAGAATATAAGTGCTGTTCAGAGCAACAGGTAGTTCAGAAAGTAGAGTTAATGAAGAAGAGATATGGGGCCTTCCGTAGAGAAATGGGAACAGCCATTAGTACGCATCTCCACAGGAAGTGGCCATTAGGAAAGGTGTGAAAGCTGGAGAATAGCAGTAGAGGAGTGGGTAGCTAACAGGACCGATACACCAGAGCTTGTGGTAGAGTTTCTGGCGTCATCAATCTTGGGCTATTCTGTGAGCTCCTGTGGGGAAGACTCTCTAGACCAAGGTAGAAGCTTAAAAGCAGAATTCTCTGAAGCCAACGGAGGTGGTTAAAAGGAATTAGGGAAGCTTCATATTGTGATGAGGGAGAGTGTGACCCTGGGCCTTTTTAATTACATCTTTAGGATGGAAAATAAACCTAAAAATTGTAAATTAGTTAACAAGGAAGAAAAATAGGGACATATTTTAATAGGCTGCTCAGTTTTTGATTCTGAAAGTTTCATAGGTGGTACAGACATTATTTAGCCCAAGTTATCCGTGAATGGTGAATTTTGGGGCTAATACACATCTTGTTTAAAACCAGTTTCATTCTTAGATGGAGTTATGTATTTGAACTGATGCCATACATAATACTGCTTCATAAAAATAATGAAAATATAACATCTTTCATAGTATTTTTCAGTTCACCAAACAGTTTGACCTATGATCTCAATTTGATCTTTAACAACAACCCTATGAGCCAATCAGGCAGGGTACTATTAGTGTTCCTCTTATGTAGGTGAAGTAACAAAGGGAAGTAATGGTTTCACAGTTTTACAGATGAGGAAATTGAAAATCAGAAGTTGCTCAGAGTTACTCAGCAGTGTGTGGCAAATAGGGGTCAAAACCCAGATCTTCTGGCTCCTAAGGGCAGCAAATTTTCTACTGTATTCTGATGTATGCTCTGTTGAAGGGGGTCAGTGCTTATGCCTTGCAGGGTGAGTATGGGAAGTCTGTGCCTCTGGGCTTTCCTGTATGTATGGTCCCTTCCTGTGGTAGTTACCTGATTCTTCCCGATGTCTGTCTCAGCTCTGACCTGGCTTTGCACTCAGCCCTCTTCTGCTCCTTGAGCCTTTCCTCCTAACACCATCTCATATGCAGCTCACTGTAAAACCCTCAGTGTTGCCTGTTGCCAGTTGCCATCTCCTTCACCCTCCCTCTCAGAGACCTTTTGCCTTAATGTGCCTTGTTTTTTTGCCTGGTCACCTGTCCTTGCTCTGATGACTCACCTGCCATTCTCCAAATTGTGATTTAAATTCTTTTGGACCCCCTCATGCCATGTGTTAGGCAGCCCCCATTCAAAGGAGCTCATAAATATTGGTGTGCCATGGCGATATTTAGGACCAATCCATTTGCCTTTCTCTTACCCCTGTGCCTTTAATCAGCTTCTGCTCCCCTGCCAGTATGGAGATGTCATGTTTCTTAGGCAGAGCCCATTATATAGATTTCCTTTACAGAAGGCAATTTTGCCCTAGTCCATATCTGGCATTATTACCAAAGCTATTGCTGTTGTTTCGTCAGGTCTAACAAGTCCAGCAGGATCTGGCTGATTGAAGCCTTAAACCAACCACTGGGTAAGGAGGCACTTGCTTGGCAAGTCTCTCTAGAGAGAATTCTTTTCTTTTTGTAGTGGTCTCACCCTCAAGGAGTTAGTAGCCCCTTTCAGGACTGACTTTCCCAAAGTTTGGCCCTCCAGGAGCTTCTAGGTGTTCTGAAGGCTGCTGGCCAATTGTGGCTTTGATGTTTTTTATGGGATGCTGTCTGAGTTTCTGCACCAGGCAGGAATTAATAGCATGATGTTTAATAAAAACCATGTGTCATCCCCCTGGCACACCAGAGAAGGTATCTCTGGTCTCTCCACTAGACGAGTGAAGAGTTTTATTTTCTAATGGTGACAAGTACAAGTAAGTAGAATGGATATTCACAGGTCTTGTTTACTTTGAAGTGTTTTGTAGCCTCTAATTTTGAGAATAACTGATTGAAGGAAACTTTCTAGCCTTGCACCTTTGCTCTTTGTTCCTTCTCAGGAGTCCTGAGAAGAAGGGTGAGGGAAAAAGGAATAGTAACTTGATTTCTCAAAGCGGTCTCCTTGCTTTATATGAACTAAAGCAGGGGTCAGCATACTAGGGCTCATGGGCCAAGTCCTGCCCACCACCTGTTTCTGTAAGTAATGTCTGTTTTTGTAAATAACATTTTATTGGCACCTAGCCACACCTACTTGTTTATATACTGTCTACAGCTGCTTTTGCCCTAAAATGGAGGAGTTGAGGGCGAGTATAGCCCTTAAAGACTAAACTAGGCTGTTCATTAATTGGCTGTTGTTGAGTACAGCAGGGCATTGAGTTCCGTGAGTGTTCCTTGGACCTTCTTGTTGTCCAGCTTCAGCTGAGTGTGTGTAGAGAGGTATGCAAGGAAATGGTTTTGGAAATAGCCTACTTCCTCATACATAATGAAGATTTTAGAATCCATATGGTGCTACTAGGTGTTTTCCTGTTTGAATGGGCAAAGTCTCCATTACCAGTGTTGCATCCCTAGTACCTACCCCAAGGCCTGACACAATCTCAGCTCTCGTATCAAGAAGTTATCATCCAGGGGTTGTGCTTTCCCCAGTGGCCAGTCAGAAACACACAGTTTGCCCTTTTTGATTGTCTTTTGATATTTGGTCATGAACCCCTGTTTCTTTCCCATTATAGACAGTCATTGGGATTTTTTACAAAGCCCCTGAATAGTTTATAAGCATTTGTTGATTTTGAATTAGTATATTATGCCCTAAGGTATATGGTACAACTAAGTAATACATAAGTAATGTATGGCTCTGCTGGAAGGGAAACCCATGATTTTTGACATATTATTTATCATAAGAGATAAATAAGATAACAGGAATCTCTTTCTCTCTGTCAGATTTGGGAACTTCTGGTTCATTAAAGGGGCCAGACCAGCATTTCCCTTTATAGTTAATAATGATGTAATATACCAAGTGGTGAAGGCCACAGGACAGGAACCACAAAAGTCACAACAGGCCATGTTGTCCAGTCAGACTTTCTCCAACTGGTCAGATATTTCACTGAGGTCTAAAGAAATGAAATGTTATGAACAGGAGTACCTCTCAGCTTTCCTGGTTCTTATTTTTTCCTTGTGATTGATTGGTATGATTCTGGTATTTTACTATGATTATTTTGGTATGATTTAAAAGGAATTTTTAAAATGTGGCAGTTGTTAGATGCAATTTCATGTTATTGGTGGTACTTTTACTAAAATGGATTAACTTGGCATCTAAAACCTAGTTTTATAGTTTTAAAAACTATAAAGGTTCTCCTATATAAGTAGGGCAAAGAGAATAAGAACTATAGTGTTAGAGGGGGTCTGGGTGTTCATGGAGTCAACTGCTTTGTTTTCCAGCCATCTAAACCAGCCAAGATAGGTAAGAACTAGAGAAAGAATGGAATTAGATTGTTGCCTTGGGGATGTTTTTCATCATTAACTTCTGTCGTTTGGGAGCACTAGAAACTAGTTAGGGAAAATATAACATTTGGACCCCAGAGCTTTAATTAAGTCTCCTATTTTTTTTTTTTGTTTGTTTTCAATCTAACCTGCATGACACTTGGGACTAAGGGGTTAAAGATAGTCTTGGTTGAAGCTATCTATGTTACTGAGTTTAGCTTTCAGCATATTCTCTATCTAGGAAGGAGAGCTCATCAGCAAGGCAGTATGGTGAGGCTTAGCACAGTGGTTGCTGCTGTGGGAATAAGTGTTGTCATTGGAGGAATACAGACCTGGTTTCAAATTCCATATCTGCCATTGACTAGTTGGGTGACATTTGGCAAGCTACCAGCCTCTTAAAGTCTCAGTTTCCTCAACTATAATTGGAGACAGTAATACCAACATTGGCCATTGAGTGTATTAATAAAATAACATATTTAAAAGTAACATGCCTTTAATAAGTCTCTGTTATCTAAGAGTTTTCTTAAAAAACATATTTTTTATTAAAGTATAGTTGATTTACAATATCATGTTAGTTTCAGGGGTAAAGCACAGCAATTTGGTTTTATATATATATATACATACACACGTATACACACATACACACACACACACATATATACATATATATATATTCCTTTTCAGATTCTTTTCCCTTATAGGTTACTGCAAAATACTGAGTATCGTTCTCTGTGCTATACAGTTAAAAAACGTATTTATGGCAATACTTGTGCCATAAATAAATTTTATCAGTAGTAGTCAGCAACTTGTTTGGAGTTTCAATGTGGGTGATTTCTTGAGAATTCAAGAATACGTTTTACAAAGAGAAGAGCAAAGAATGCATCACATTGCTTTCTGTCATACAGCTCTGCAGATACTCTAATGAGAGTAAAGTAGGGACTGATCAGAAAGCCTTCTAGGCTGGCTTATGAAAGCAGTTTCACTCACAAAGAAAATATCAGTGTGCCTGGTCTTGGTCTCTTTTTCTATAATAACCATTTGAGAAAGATTAGCATTGTTATTTGTCATGTCCTTGAATGTGATGTTGTATCTTTGCTTTGATTCTACTGGCACTGAGAAAGGGAATACTAGTTAGGTCTGGTCAAAGTGCCTAACACAGTGCCTGGCCCTCAGTATTCTCTAAGTATTTTATTTAAATTGAATAATGAGATCTTATTTTATAGCAGATAAATTGAGACACAGAACAGTTAAGTGGCTTATCCAGGGATTAACCTTGTGGCCTTGTCCATATGGGACCTGGTCTCCTGCCTTGGTTTCTTAACACAAACCCTTCCCTTTCCCACCTTTCTCTTGCTCCAAGCATATTGTGCAGTGTAATGTAAAGACTTCCTTCCCTCTTACCAGCTGGTGATATGCTTCTACCTAAATTAGGAGAGTGGGTTAAAAATGCAGTGAGAGTGCCATATGGCAATTCAAATGTTTTATCTAGGATTTCAATAGTTGTTGAAATTACAACAAATAGGGAGGACTCTTTTTTTTTGTCTGTTTCATCAGAGCTGAAGCTGAACAAAGGGGCTTGGGTTGGGGTGTGGGGAAGGATGGGTGGCCATGGCATAAATTTTATAGGCAGATGGTGTTGGCTTGGAAGAAAATCAAGCTAACAGTGATGTGTGGATGTGGGTATAGAGAGTATATCTCCTTCTACAGCCTGAATCTTTGAATCTGATTACATTCCCCAGGGACTTCACATTGATTAACAAAGTTCATTATTCTGATAGAGAAAGTCATGGCGCAAGGCTAATGTACATTAGTGGAGCTGTGTGTAGAAATCTCTCCCTGAATATACAGACATCCTCTGTCTCTAGAAAGCTGGCCTCTGTTTGAACTTCTCACTATGCCCCAGTTGTTGCAGAAGTAATTTAGAAACCCCAGAAGAAATACGTAAACAAGGTCTGTTACACACTGGGCTTAAACAAGTTGGAGAGGAATAATTTCACATTTAATGACAGGCTGTTTGGCTTGTTTGTCTTTCCTCTCCTTTTGCTTCCTGTCTGGCATTGAGTCACTGCAACAGCTCTTTATGATTGTAGGGAGCCTTGGCCAAGGAGGAAATAGAGCCCAGGTATTTTGATTCCTGATCTGACATCTGGACTACCTTTAGAATGCTTCTGGAACTTGTATAAATGAAGAAATGCTTTGAAGATTAATACTAGACAAAAAATAAACACTTCCACATTAAAAGCCCGCTTTAGTTGCGTAGTTGTTTTCTCCCCTTTTCAGGTCCCAAGTGCACAGCTGAGATGGGCTTATTATCTTTCTTTCTATGTACTGTTTTAGACAAGTTCTTCTCTGTTTATAAAATTTCCTTCTGATTATCAATACTCCTTATGAGGTCAGGAAAGAGGTATGTTTAATAGAGTCTGAAAAATAATTTGAAAATTATTTTTAATTGTGGTAAAATATATATAACATAAAATTTACCATTATAACCATTTTAAGGATACAGTTCAGTGGTATTAAATAAATTCACATTGTTGTGCAACCATCACCACCATCCATCTCCAGAACTCTTTGCATCTTCCAAAACTGAAGGTCTATACCTATTAAATAGTAACTCCCATTCCTCATTGCCTCAGCCCCTGGCAACCACCATTCTACTTTCTGTCTCTATGAATTTGACTATTCCAGGCACTTCATATTATGAACTTACACAGTATTTGTCTTTTTGTGACTGGCTTATATCACTTAGCACAATGTCTTTAAGGCTTATCCATGTTGTAACATGGATCAGAATTCTCTTTCTTTTTTAATTGAAGTATAATTGAATTACAATATTATATTTGTTTCAGGTATATAGCATGGTGATTTGATATTTTTACACATTACAAAATCATCACCACAGTAAGTCTAGTTGCCATCTGTGACCATAGAAAGTTATCACAATGTTATTGACTATATTCCCTATGCCATACATTAATTACATCTGACTTATTTATTTTATAAGTGGAAGTTTCTGCTTCTTAATTTCCCTTACCTATTTCATTCATATCCCCACCCCACTCTCCTCTGTCAACTACCAGTTTGTTCCATGTATCTATTAGTCTTTTGTTTTGTTGTATTATGTTTGTTCATTAGTTTTTTTTTTTTAGATTCCACATATAGGTGAAATCATATGGCATTTGTCTTTCTCTGTCTAACTTATTCCACTTAGTATACTACCCTCTAGGTCCATCCATGTTGTTGCAGATGGCAAGATTTCATTCATTTTTATGAGTGAGTAATACTCCACTGTATGTATATTACACATCTTCTTTATCCATTTGTCTGTTGATAGGCACTTAGGTTGCTTCCACATCTTGGCTATTGTACATAATGCTGCGGTAAACATGGGGTGCATATAGCTTTTGAAATCAGTGTTCTGTATTTTTTTGGAAAAATACTGAGAAGTGGAATTTATGTATAGTATGGTAGTGCATTTTTAATTTTTCGAGGACCCTTCATATTATTTTCCACAGTGGCTTCACCAATTTACATTCCCACCAAAAGTGTATGAGGGTTCCTTTTTCTCCACATCCTCGCCAACACTTACTTGTTGTCTTTTTGACAGTAGCCATTCTGACAGGGGTGAAGTGATATCTCATTGTGGTGTTGCATTGCATTTCTCTGATGATTAGTGATGTTGAGCATCTTTACATGCATCTGTTGGCAATCTGTATGTCTTCTTTGGAAAAATGTCTTTTCAGGTCCTCTGCCCATTTTTTAATTGTGTTGTTTATAGTTTTGATGTTGAGTTGTATGAGTTTTTTGTTTATTTTGGATATTAACCCCTTATCAGGTATATTGTTTTCAGATATCTTCTCTCATTCACTAGATGGCCTTTTCATTTTGTTGTTTCCACCGGTGCAAAAGCCTTTTAGTTAGATGTAGTCCCATGTGTTTATTTTTATTTTTGTTGCCCTTGCTTGAGGAGACAGATCTAAAAGAATATTGCTAAGAATGATGTAACAAAGCTGCCCATGCTTCCTTCTAGTTTTATGGTCTCAGGTCTTGAGTTTTTTTTTTTTTTTACATGTTTATTGGACTATAATTGCTTTACAATGGTGTGTTAGTTTCTGCTATATAACAAAGTGAATCGGTTAAGCATATACATATATTCCCATATCTCTCCCCTCTTGCATCTCGCTCCCTCCCACCCTCCCTATCCCACCCCTCTAGGTGGTCACAAAGCACCGAGCTGATCTCCCTGTGCTATGCAGCTGCTTCCCACTAGCTATCTATTTTACGTTTGGTAGGGTATATATGTCCATGCCACTCTCTTGCTTTGTCCCAGATTACCCTTCCCCCTCCCCATATCCTCAAGTCCATTCTCTAGTAGGTCTGTGTCTCTATTCCTGTCTTACCCCTAGGTTCTTCATGACATTTTTTCCCCTCAAATTCCATATATGTGTGTTAGCATACTGTATTTGTCTTTCTCTTTCTGGGTTACTTCACTCTGTATGACAGACTCTAGGTCCATCCACCTCATTACAAATAGCTCAATTTCGTTTCTTTTTATGGCTAATATTGCTTTGTATATATGTGCCAAATCTTCTTTATCCATTCATCTGATGATGGACACTTAGGTTGCTTCCATGTCCTGGCTATTGTAAATAGAGCTGCAATGAACATTTTGGTACATGACTCTTTTTGAATTGTGGTTTTCTCAGGGTATATGCCCAGTAGTGGGATTGCTGGGTCATATGGTAGTTCTATTTGTAGTTTTTCAAGGAGTCTCCATACTGTTCTCCATAGTGGGTGTACCAATTCACACTCCCACCAGCACTGCAAGAGTGTTCCCTTTTCTCCACACCCTCTCCAGCATTTATTGTTTCTAGATTTTTTGATGATGGCCATTCTGACTGGTGTGAGATGATATCTCATTGTAGTTTTGATTTGCATTTCTCTAATGATTAATGATGTTGAGCATTCTTTCATGTGTTTGTTGGCAGTCTGTATATCTTCTTTGGAGAAATGTCTATTTAGATCTTCTGCCCATTTTTGGATTGGGTTGTTTGTTTTTTTGTTATTGAGCTGCATGAGCTGCTTATAAATTTTGGAAATTAATCCTTTGTCAGTTGCTTCATTTGCAAATATTTTCTCCCATTCTGAGGGTTGTCTTTTGGTCTTGTTTATGGTTTCCTTGCTGTGCAAAAGCTTTGAAGTTTCATTAGGTCCCATTTGTTTATTTTTGTTTTTATTTCCATTTCTCTAGGAGGTGGGTCAAAACGGATCTTGCTGTGATTTATGTCATAGAGTGTTCTGCCTATGTTTTCCTCTAAGAGTTTGATAGTTTCTGGCCTTACATTTAGGTCTTTAATCCATTTTGAGCTTATTTTTGTGTATGGTGTTAGGGAGTGATCTAATCTCATACTTTTACATGTACCTGTCCAGTTTTCCTAGCACCACTTATTGAAGAGGCTGTCCTTTCTCCACCATACATTCCTGCCTCCTTTGTCAAAGATAAGGTGACCTTATGTGCGTGGGTTTATGTCTGGGCTTTCTATCCTGTTCCATTGGTATGTCTTTCTGTTTTTGTGCCAGTACCGTACTGTCTTGATTACTGTAGCTTTGTAGTATAGTCTGGAGTCAGGGAGCCTGATTCCTCCAGCTCTGTTTTTCGTTCTCAATATTGCTTTGGTTATTCGGGGTCTTTTGTGTTTCCATACAAATTGTGAAATTTTTTGTTCTAGTTCTGTGAAAAATACCAGTGGTAGTTTGATAGGGATTGAATTGAATCTGCAGATTGCTTTGGGTGGTAGAGTCATTTTCACAATGTTGATTCTTCCAATCCAAGAACATGGTATATCTCTCCATCTATTTGTATCATCTTTAATTTCTTTCATCAGTGTCTTATAATTTTCTGCATACAGGTCTTTTGTCTCCTTAGGTAGGTTTATTCCTAGATATTTTATTCTTTTTGTTGCAATGGTAAATGGGAGTGTTTTCTAGATTTCACTTTCAGATTTTTCATCATTAGTGTATAGGAATGCCAGAGAGTTCTGTGCATTAATTTTGTATCCTGCTACTTTACCAAATTCATTGATTAGCTCTAGTAGTTTTCTGGTAGCATCTTTAGGATTCGCTATGTATAGTATCATGTCATCTGCAAACAGTGACAGCTTTACTTCTTCTTTTCCAATTTGGATTCCTTTTATTTCCTTTTCTTCTCTGATTGCTGTGGCTAGAACTTCCAAAACTATGTTGAATAAGAGTGGTGAGAGTGGGCAACCTTGTCTTGTTCCTTAACTTAGTGGAAATGCTTTCAGTTTTTCATCATTGAGGATGATGTTGGCTGTGGGTTTGTCATATATGGCCTTTATTATGTTGAGGAAGTTCCCTCTATGTCTACTTTCTGCAGGGTTTTTATCATAAATGGGTGTTGAATTTTGTCGAAAACTTTCTCTGCATCTTTTGAGATGATCATATGTTTTTTTCTCCACAGTTTGTTAATATGGTTTATCACATTGATTGTTTTGCATATATTGAAGAATCCTTGCATACCTGGAATAAACCCCAGTTGATCATGTTGTATGATCCTTTTAATGTGCTGTTGGATTCTGGTTGCTAGTATTTTGTTGAGGATTTGTGCATCTATGTTCATCAGTGATATTGGCCTGTAGTTTTCTTTCTTTGTGACATCCTTGTCTGGTTTTGGTATCAAGGTGACGGTGGCTTCGTAGAATGAGTTTGGGAGTGTTCCTCCCTCTGCTATATTTTGGAAGAGTTTGAGAAGGATAGGTGTTAGCTCTTCTCTAAATGTTTGATAGAATTCGCCTGTGAAGCCATCTGGTCCTGGGCTTTTGTTTGTTGGAAGATTTTTAATCACAGTTTCAATTTCAGTGCTTGTGATTGGTCTGTTCATGTTTTGTATTTCTTCCTGATTCAGTCTTGGCAGGTTGTGCCTTTCTAAGAATTTGTCCATTTCTTCCAGGTTGTCCATTTTAGTGGCATAGAGTTACTTGTAGTAATGTCTCATGATCTTTTGTATTTCTGCAGTGTCAGTTGTTACTTCTCCTTTTTCATTTCTAATTCTATTGATTTGGGGCTTCTCCCTTTTTTTCTTGATAAGTCTGGCTAATGGTTTATCAATTTTGTTTATCTTCTCAAAAAGCCAGCTTTTAGTTTTATTGATATTTGCTATCGTATCCTTCATTTCTTTTTCATTTATTTCTGATCTGATTTTTATGATTTCTTTCCTTCTGCTAACTTTGGTTTTTTTTTATTCTTCTTTCTCTAATTACTTTAGGTGCAAGGGTTGGTTGTTTATTCGAGATGTTTCCTATTTCCTAAGGTAGGATTGTATTGCTATAAACTTCTCTCTTAGAACTGCTTTTGCTGCGTCTGATAGATTTTTGGTCATCGTGTCTCCACTGTCATTTGTTTCTAGGTATTATTTAATTTCCTCTTTGATTTCTTCAGCGATCACTTTGTTATTAAGTAGTGTATTGTTTAGCCTCCATATGTTTATAATTTTTACAGATCTTTTCCTGTAATTGATATCTAGTCTCATAGCATTGTGGTTGGAAAAGATACTTCAAACAATTTCAATTTTCTTAAATTTACCAAGGCTTGATTTGTGACCCAAGATATGATCTATCCTGGAGAATGTTCCATGAGCACTTGAGAAAAATGTATATTCTGTTGTTTTTGGATGGAGTGTCCTATACATATCAATTAAGTCCATCTTGTTTAATGTATCATTTAAAGCTTGTGTTTCCTTAATTATTTTCATTTTGTATGATCTGTCCATTAGTGAAAGTGGGGTGTTAAAGTCCCCTACTATGAATGTGTTACTGTCGATTTCCCCTTTTATGGCTGTTAGTATTTGCCTTATGTATTGAGGTGCTCCTATGTTGGGTGCATAAATATTTACAATTGTTATATCTTCTTCTTGGATCGATCCCTTTATCATTATGTAGTGTCCTTCTTTGTCTCTTCTAATAGTCTTTATTTGAAAGTCTATTTTGTCTGATATGAGAATTTCTTCTCCAGCTTTCTTTTGGTTTCCATTTGCATGAAATAGCTTTTTCCATCCCCTTACTTTCAGTCTGTATGTGTCTCTAGGTCTGAAGTGGGTGTCTTGTAGACAGCAAATATATGGGTCTTGTTTTTGTATCCATTCAGCCAATCTGTGTCTTTTGGTGGGAGCATTTAGTCCAGTTACATTTAAGGTAAGTATCGGTATGTATGTTCCTATTCCCGTTTTCTTAATTGTTTTGGATTTGTTATTGTAGGTCTTTAACTTCTCTTGTGTTTCTTGCCTAGAGAAGTTCCTTTAGCAGTTGTTGTAAAGCTGGTTTGGTGGTGCTGAACTCTGTCAGCTTTTGCTTGTCTGTAAAGGTTTTAATTTCTCCATCAAATCTGAATGAGATCCTTGCTGGGTAGAGTAATCTTGGTTTCAGGTTTTTCTCCTTCATCACTTTAAATATGTCCTGCCAGTCCTTTCTGGCTTGCAGAGTTTCTTCTGAAAGATCAGCTGTTAACCTTATGGGGATTGCCTTGTGTGTTATTTGTTGTTTTTCCCTTGCTGCTTTTAATATGTTTTCTTTGTATTTAATTTTTGACAGTTTGATTAATATGTGTCTTGGCGTATTTCTCCTTGGATTTATCCTGTACGGGACTCTCTGTGCTTCCTGGACTTGATTAACTATTTCCTTTCACATGTTGGGGAAGTTTTCAGCTATAATCTCTTCAAATATTTTCTCAGTCCCTTTCTTTTTCTCTTCTTCTGGAACCTCTATAATTCGAATGTTGGTGCATTTAATGTTGTCCCAGAAGTCTCTGAGACTGTCCTCAGGTCTTTTCATTCTTTTTTCTTTATTCTGCTCTGCAGTAGTTATTTCCACTATTTTATCTTCCAGGTCACTTTTCCGTTCTTCTGCCTCAGTTATTCTGCTATTGATCCCTGGATTATTATTCTTTATATAATATCTTATTGCTTCCCTTAGCCCATTATGTCCTAAAAGTTTAGGAAAAATTTCTTGGGTGAAGGACGTACATAAAATGAATTAAAGGACAAAGATGGGAATGTGGACACTCTTTCCTTTGCACTCATGCACTCACCTCAGGTTGCTTGCATCCTCTGTGAAACCTCACCTACCATCTCGATCTGATGAAGATAGAGATCAGTTATTCTACAGCAGCCTCTGCTTTCAACAAGGTCGGGATTTGGGCCTCTCCCAGCTCTTCTGCTGACATCTAGGAAATCCCAGGCATGTACAATTCTGATGTCAGCTATAATATAGGAGTGTGGCTGTGCCAAGGTAGAGAAGAAAGAAAAGAATCTCAGAGACTGTAATGAGTGCAATAGGGGGATAGATGGTCAATAAGCAAATAGTATTCATTTATGTACAACTTTATTATTTCAAAGTAAATAATATGTAGTACTTTTATGATCATGTTTGCATCTCATACCAATTCTCTGAAATAGGTAGGGTTGTTATCATTAACACTGTTGTACAGATAAAGAATCGAAATGACTTAAATATACACAGTTACCCAGTGGTGGAGCTGAGACTTAAATCCAGGTCTTCTGACTCTGCATTCAGTATCTCATTTCCTCCTTATTAGTCCCCTGCTTGTGCCATCCCTCCGGTGCTCTTGAGATGTGATTATGGTACTTGCCTTTCAGAATTTTCCTTGATCCTACGTGGCACAGCTGTACCCTTTGCTCAAGAAATGCCCCACCCATCAGGCATTGTGTCTGGTACAGTTCCTGACTTTGTAGAGGTCAGAATGCTGCCTCAGTTGAGATTCATCACTGCTCCTTTGCCTTGTGCTCTTGAGCCTGGGATTGCTTACAGGGCATATATAAGGAGGCAGCCAATTGGCATAGCTCTTTCAGCAATAGGGAGTTTTCCTTTTTTAGAGTTGAAATGCACATTTGGTCTTTGATTTAGATGCTGAGCACTGAGTCTCCCCTTAGATTTCTGCAGATTTAAAGCAGATATCATTTCAACATCAATTCCTCCAAAAATATCTTATGTCTGCACTCATGCAAAATGAGTGCTGATCTGTAGGGAAAAGTGACAGTTTGAAAAAAAAAGCAAATGATTTTTATATTTCAATTGTAATAATAAACACTATCCTTCTCTCTGGGAATGCTTCCTATGAGGAGTTGTGTCTCCCTGATTTGAGTTTTTTAGATTTGGTTTTCGTTTTATTTGGTGCCTTTTTCTCCTTCTGTAAGGATCATCTCAGTAACGTATTGTGCTAAGGTTAAAGGCACTTGACACTGGTTCTGTATCTGGGCTCTGAGGCAGTGGTGTGAAACCTTCTAAGATAACACCTCTGGGTCATAGATTCCTGAATAAAGTGTCCTGCTGGAGTCTGCAAACTTGAAACATTTGGTGCTGTGCTCCTTTTCCTATTCAGCACACAGGAACAGTTGGCAGCTTGGATTGTATCTTAATTCTCTGTCCTAGACTTTGTTTTCTTCATCATCTTTCCACCTCACCCACTTCATGCTGGCCTGTTCAAGTTCCATCTTCTAGGAAACTGTCATTTTTCTAGGCAGGCTATCAATATGTTCAATCTTTAGAATTTTGTGGAAATCCCCCAATTTTATATTGTAATGTGTGAGTATGTGCTAATGTATGTTTTTCTCAGGGAGCAAGTCTATAGTGTTCAATCAATTTCCAATGTTTAAAAACTACTGGCCATATTCAGAAGGGAGTGGTATGATATATGTAAAGTGATGAGAGGAAAAAAACCTACAGCCAAGAATATGTACCCGGCAAGGTTTACATTCACATTTGAAGGAGAGATCAAGAGTTTTACAGGCAAGCAAAAATTTTAAAAGGTCAGTACCACAAAACCAGCTTTATAAGAAATGTTAAAGAAATTTCTCTAAGCAGAAATGAACAGGCCACAACGAGAAATATGAAAATTATGAAAGGAAAAATCTTCTTGGTAAAGACAAATATACAGTAAAGGTAGGACATCAACCACTTGTAAAGCTGGAAGGAAGGTTAAAAGACAAAAGTGGTAAAGTCATCTATATCCACAATAAGTAGTTAAGGGATTCATAAAACAAAAAGATGTGAAATATGATGTCAAAAACATTAAACATGGTTGGGGGGGCAGTAAGAATGCATTTGAACTTAAGAGATCAGCAACTTAAAATAATCACATATACATACATATTGGTATATGTAAACCTCATGGTGACCACAAACCAAAAATGTATAATAGATACACACACACAAAGAGTAAGGATTTTAAACATAACACTGAAGATAGACATGAAATCACAAGGGAAGAGTGCAAAAGAAGAAGAGAGGAAAAAAAAAGAAGTACAAAACAACCCCAAAACATGTGACAAAATGACAATAAGTACATACCTATCAATAATTATTTTAAATGTAAATAGACTAAATGCTGTAATCAAAAGACATAGAGTGGCTGAATGGATACAAAAGCAAGACCCATCTATGTGCTGCCTACAAGAGACTCACTCCAGAGCCAAAGACACACACAGACTGAAGTTAAAAGATGGAAAAAAGACATTCCGTGCAAGTGGAAACCAAAAGAATGTTGGGGCAGCAATACTTATATAAAACAAAATAGACTTTAAAACAAAGACTGTAGCAAGAGACAAAGAGGGTCATTACATAACAATAAAAGGATCAATCTGAGAAGATATAACAGTTATAAATATATATACACCCAATGTAGGAGCACCTAAATGCATAAAGCAAATATTAGCAGACATAAGGGAGAAACTGACAGTAACACAATAATAGTAGGGGACTTCAACACCCCACTTACATAAATGGACAAATAATTGAGACAGAAAATCAATAAGGAAATACTGGCCTTAAATGACACACTAGATGAGATGGACTTTTTATATATATGTATAAAACATTCCATCCCAAAGCAGCAGAATGCACATTCTTTTCCAGTGCACATTGAACTTTCTCAAGAATAGATCACATGCTAGGCCACAGAACAAGGCTCAATACATTTAAGAGATTGAAATCATATTAAGCATCTTTTCTGACCATGTTATGAGACCAGAAATCAAATTAAAGAAAAAAATTCCAAAAACACAAACATGTGGAGGCTAAACAGTATGCTATTAAACATCCAATGGGTCACTGAAGAAATCAAAGAAGAAATAAAAAAAATACCTGGAGACAAATGAAAATGAAAACACAATGATCCAACATCTAATGGATGCAGCAAAAACAGCTCTGAGAGGCAAGTTTATGTTGATGGAAGCCTAACTCAGAAAACAAAAATTTCAAATAAAGAACCTAAACTTACATCTAAAGGAACTATAAGAAGAACAAACAAAACCCAAAGTTAGTAGAAGGAAATCAATAATAAGATCATAGGAGAAACAAATGAAATAGAGACTAAAGCAAACAGTAGTAAAGATGAATGAAGCTAAAAGCTTGCTCTTTGAAAGATAAAATTAAAAATATTTAGCCAGACTCATCAAGGAAAAAAAGAGAGTGGGCACAAATCATAAAATCAGAAATGAAATAGGTGAAGTTACAAGTGACACAACAGAAATACAAACGATCATGGGGATTACTATGAATAATTATATGCCAATCAAATGGACAATGCAGAAGAAATGGACAAATTCCTAGAAATGTATGATCTCCTAAGACCGAACCAGGAAGTAATAGAAAATATGAACACACCAATTACCAGTGTGAAATTGAATCAGTAATAAAACAACTCCCCAGAACAAATGTCGAGGACTTGATGACTTCACAGGTAAATTCAGAGAAGAGTTAACACCTATCTTTCTCAGATTATTTCAAAAAACTGCAGAGGAAATAATGCTTTTGAACTCATTCTGTGAGGCCAGCATTACCCTAATACCAAAAGCAGAGAAAGATATCACAAAAAAGAAATTTAGAGACCAATATCACTAATGAACATAGAGGCAAAAATCTTTAACAAAATACTAGCAAACCAAATTCAACAATACATTAAAGGGATCATACACCATAATGAAGTGGGATTTATCCCAGGGATGCAAGGATGGTTCAGTAGCTGCAAATCAGTCAAAGTGATACACCACATCAACAAGTTGAAGAAGAAAAATCATACGATCATCTCAATAGATGCAGAAAAATTTTTTGAGACAATTTGACATCCACTTAGGACAAAAACTCTCACAAAGTCAGTATACAAGGAACATATCTCAACATAATAAAGGCCATATATTTCAAGCCCACAGCTAACATACTCAACTATGAAAAGATGAAAGCATTTCCTCTAAGATCAAGAACAAGACAAGGATACCCTCTCTAGCCACTTTTATTCAACATAGTATTGGAGGTCCTAGCAATCAGACACAGCAGTCAGACAAGAAGAAGAGAGAAAAGGAATCCAAATTGGAAAAAGGAAGAAATAAAACTGTCACTATCTGCAGATGACACTATACTATATATAGCAAATCCTATAGGCGCCATCAAAAAACTTCTAGAAGTCATCAATGAATTTGGTAAAGTTGCAGGATACAAAATTAATGTACAGAAATCTGTTAGTTTCTATGCACTAACAATGAAGTATCAGAAAAAGAAATTAAGAAAAAATTATCATTTACAATTGCATTGAAAAGAATAAAATACCTAGGAATAAGTCTAAGGAGGTAAAAGACCCATACGTGGATTACTGTAAGACACTGATGAAAAAAATTGAAGGAGACACAGATGGAAAGAAATGATGTGCTCATGGCTTGTAAGAATTAATGTTAAAATGACTATACTACCCAACACAGTTACAGATTCAGTGCAATCCCTATCAAAATACCAACGACAACTTTAACAGAACTAGAAAAAATAATTCTAAAATTTGTATGGAAACACAAAAACTGCAAATAACCAAAATAATCTTGAGAAAAAAGAACAAAGCTGAAGATATCATGCTCCCAGATTTCAAACTACATTACAAACCTACGTAATCAGAACAGTATTGTACTGGCACAAACACAGAGACATAGATCAATGGAACAGAATAGAGAACCCAGAAATGAACCCACACTTATGTGGGCAATTAATCTATAACAATGTAAGCAATAATTTACAGTTGGGAAAATACAGCCTCTTCAATAAGCGGTTTTGGGAAAACTGGACAGCTACATGAAAAGGAATGGATCTTGAACACTATCTTACACCATATACAAAAATAAACTCAAAATGGATTAAAAACTTAAATGTAATAAATGAAATCATAAAACTCCTAGAAGGAAGCATAGGCAGTCAATTTTTAAAAATCAGTTTTACCAATACTTCTTATGATCTGTGTCCTCAGGTAAGGGCAACAAAAGCAAAAATAAACACATGGGACTACATCAAACTCAAAGGCTTTTTCACAGCAAAAGAAAATATGAAGAAAATGAAAAGGCTCTCTACTGAATGGGAGAAGATATTTTCAAATGATATATTTGATAATGGGTTAACTTCCAAAATATACAAAAATCTCATGCAACTCAACATTAGAAAGCAAACAACCTAATTAAAAATGGGCAGAAGAATTGAATAGACATTATCCCATAGAAGACATACATATTGTTAACAAATACATGAAAATATGCTTAACATCACTAATTATCAGGGAAATGGAAATCAAAAGCACAATGAGATATCACCTCACACCTGTTAGAATGGCTATCATCAAAAAGAAGACAAAAATCAAATGTTGGCAAGGATGTGATGAAAAGAGAACCCTCATGATCTTTTGGTGGGAATGTAAATTGTTACAGCAATTATAGAAAAGAAAATGGAGATTCATCAGAAAGTTGAAAATGAACTAACATACTATCCAGCAATTACACTTCTGAGTATTTTTCCCAAAGAAAACAAAAAACACTAATTGGAAAAGATATATGCACTCCTATTTTCCTTGCAGCATTATTTACAGTAGCCAAGATATGGAAGCAACATAAGTGCTCAGTGATAGACAGATGGATAAAAAAGATGTGATAGGGAGTTCCCTGGTGGTCCAGTGGCTAGGAGTCCATGCTTTCACTGCTCAGGGCCTGGGTTCAATCCCTGGTTGGGGAACTAAGATCCCGCAAGATGCATGGTGTGGCCAAAAGCAAAGAAAAAAAAGATTAAGAAAAAGAAGATGTGATAAATGCATACAATGGAGTGTTACTTAGCCATAAAAAACAATGAAATCTTGCTATTTGTGACAACACGGATGGACCTAGAGGGAATTATGCTTAATGAAATAAGTCAGACAGAGAAAGGCAAATACCATATAATTTCACTTACATGTGAAATTAAAAAAAAACAAAAGAGCTGAACAAGCATAACAAAACAGAAGCAGAAAACAAACTGATGGTAGCCAGAGGGGAGCAGGATGGTAGAGGAGGTAAGTAGGCAGGGAGGTTAAGAGGTACAAACTTTCTGTTACAAAATAAATGAGTCACAGGCGTGAAATGTACAACACAGGGAATTTAGTCAATCATAATTGGAATATCTTTGTATGGTGACAGATGGTAACTAGACTTATCATGGTGATTATTTTGAAATGTATAGAAATATCAAATCACTATGTTGTGTAACAGGAACTAACATAGTGTTGTAGGTCAATTATACTTCAAAAACAAACAAACAAACTCATAGAAAAGAGATCAGATTTTTGGCTACCAGAGGTGGGATGAGGGGGAGGGGGAATTAGATGAAGGTAGTCAAAAGGTACAAACATCCAGTTAAAAGATTAGTAAGTACTAGGGATGTAATATACTGAATGAGAAATATAGTTAACATGGCTGTTTGTTATATATGAAAGTTAAGAGAGTAAATCCTAATAGTTATCGCAAGGAAAAATACTTTTTTCCATTTCTTTAATTTTCTATCTGTATGAGATGATTGATATTCATTAAACTTATTATGGTTATCATTTTGTGATGTATATATCAAATTATTATGCTGTACCCCTTAAAATTATCCAGTGCTGAATATCAATTATATCTCAATAAAACTGGAAGAAAGAACCATAATACTAACCCCCCCACACCCTGCCACTGGCGCTATGTGGAACCTATCTTGGCCCTTTTCATTATGAAAATGTGTGGAATTATTTGCAAACTTGATCTTGTAAGAAATCATCTGAATATCTTATCAGGGCGTATTTCTTTGGTCTCTAGTTCTTATTGGGCTGTTTGAAGAGAACAGATCATGATGCCTGTCGATGTAAGGTATGCAACAGGATTTATTTATACCTGGGGTTTAACGTTCTGATTTATGCTGACATTTACTCATCATTTACTTTGAGTCAAAACCCAGCTATGCATTTTCCCCACATCCTGCTGACTTCCTTATTTTGGTTCATGGCATCCCCAATCCTGCTAGTTGGCCAGATTTGAAACTTTAGACAGCTGCTCTTTCTTTCTCCCATGAACCTCACATCCAATAAATGACAAAGCCTGGGAGGTTTATTTTCAGCAGTGTCTTTTGCATTTATCTCCACCTTTCTCTTGCCTTCCCCCTCACACCACATTTCAAACCACTTTTTCTTTTTGCCTGAGCAAAAACTGTCCCCAACTGTTTATCTCTTTTTCGTTTAGTTCATCCTATAGCAGTTCCAGATGAATAATTCCAAACCAAAGCACACATCATGCCATTTCCTGTGCAGATAGGTTAAGTGGCTTCTCATTCTGTGAACTTCTTTTTTTTTTTTTTAAAAAAAGGAATGTTCAGCCTGACCTTCAGGGTTTTCCAGATTATGCACTCAACTGTCTTTTTCAGCCTCATCTGCTACTTCCATTTCTATCCTTTGCTTTCAAGCTAAATTGGACTCTTCCGTGTTCTACAAACCTGTGCTCAGCTGTGTTCCACTTCAGTCCTTTTTGCTCAGGCCATTTATTTTTCCTGGAATGCTGTTACCTCCATCCATCTCTGTTGTAATCCTTCCATCTTGCAAGGCCCATCTCAAATCTCACCTTTTTGTATTCATCCCAGGTACTCCCAACTGAATGTGATTTTTTCCTCATTTGAGTTGACTATCTATGTCACATGATGCTTGTGTGAGCCTTGATGTTAGGTATTTATATACTCATCTTCATTGCTACATTGGTTACTGTCCTTGGAAGACAAGAGTTGTTTCTTAATAATCTTTGTATTACGGAACAATATGAGGCCTAGACCTTGCATATATCCAGAAATTATTTGCATATAAATTATTTGCATATATCCAGAAATATTTCTTTCAGAAATTATTTGTGCAACTGAGTAGAATTTTCTTTATTGTTTCAATAGTCTTTCTCGAGTCTTTGTAGACCAGTCCCCAATACCACCTTCCCAGTTAGAACTACTACTCCCCCCTTGATGGTCACTTATATGTTGTTTATACAGTCATATATCTTGTTAGCCATATTTGTGAATATCTTCCCTACCTTCCTGGGGGGGGGTAGTTCTGACTAATTTTTATATATCTCATGCCACTTAGCACAGTACCTGGCTCACAGAAAACATTCAGTGACTTAGTTGAATTGAGTAACTCAATACAATTATCTTAAAGTTTCTATTTTGTTCTCACGTTTCTTTTTAACATAGGTATTCTTGTGACCAATGAATTTAGGTGAAACGGTTACCTATTGTAGTCTTGATGGTTTGTCCTTAGGTGGGAGCATCCCTGTGCAGACTGCATGTGCCCAGTGCCTTTGGTGGGAGAGCTGGATTTGATGTGAACATAAGTCATGTCTTTCTTCAGGGTGTGCTTGCAGCTATCACCTTTGTAGGGGATGGGGCTGAAGATGGAGGGGCTGTAGCTGGATCTAGGTGTGAGGTGGGACTTCCCCTCTTCTCAGTGGCCATCACCACCCTATCAGGGTGTAATCTGATCCCAAGTTGCTAGAGCAGCAGTCCTGAGGGCCAGGGCTGAGCTGGCTTAGTTTCCTTTAAGTGTGTGCTTTCCCCTCTCCCAGCACTGTGACCCTTGCCCCAGAGTGAGTAGTGCTGAAGCAAAGATGGCCCATGTGGGCTCTCCACTCATGTTGGCTGTAGACAGAGTTCCAAGCTGTCTCTGATGTGCTGCCTGTACAGGCGCCAGCAGTTGTTTCCCTCACTCTGTTCAGGTCCAGCCTTGTGTCCAAGTCCCCTTTGTCCCTCACAGCCAATCACTCCCCCCAGCCTCTGCCACCCCTGCCCTGTTTGGAGCCGAACCACAAGGCAGGTGGACCCCACGTGGACTCTCGGCCTATAAGGGGTCATGAACTGTGGTGACCAGCCACCATCAGTGTTCTGGGCTGTTGTTAGCTCTGCTTGAGTATGTGCCAACAGTGGCGGCTGCCTCCTCACCCAGATGCTGCCCCAGTACTGAGTCGCCTCTGTGTTCCACAGCTGAGATTTTTCCTTGGTCATTGCAGTCCTAGATCCAGTGCTGTGCTGTGTTGTTAAGTAAGCAGGACTGGGGTGTTTGCTGGGGTGTGCTCCGAGGCAGTCACAGGTACCCTGGCAGCCACTAGAGCAGTCTTCAATCTGCCCTGTCTGCCCTGCTTCTGGGGGAAAGCTAGCATGTTTATGCTCCTCACAAGTGGAGTCCAGGCTTCCACAGCCCTTCTGGTAGTCCCGGTGGCCCTCCAACCAGCCAAGGGAGCTCATCTCCCCTGTGTAGGACCACAGGACTGGGGCACCCAATTTGTGGCTCGAACCAGTCACACCCCAGGGCGTGTCTCTGCCCGTGTAATCTCCCTTTTCCTCTGAGTCCCCTCCAGACTGAGCACAGGTGCCAACTTGATTGCTTTTCTTCTCTTCCTACCCGATTATGTGTGCATTTTTCTTGCAGCCTTGGTTGTACAGGAGTCCTTCTGCCAATTTCCAGTTAGTTTTCAGTGCGAATTGTTCCAAATGCAGATGTATTTTTTGATGTGTTTGTGGAAGGAGGTGAGTTCCATGTCCTCCTACTCTGCCATCTTGATCAATTTCCCCTAAGGTTTATTTATTTTTTATCATGATGCATGTCCTTGGAGGTTTGGCTGGGCACTCTGCCTATCAGGGACTGAGGCTGATGGAGCTCCATTTTGATACATGCTTTCATGATTACTGGGGCAGGGGAAAAAGAACATGAGGGTTTGTTTTGTGGCTCTTAAAGCTTCTACTAGAAATGACACATATCACTTCTGCTCATATTTTATTGGCCAAAGTAAGTCACATGGCCATATCTGCCTTCATAGGAGGTGGGGAAGTGCAACCCTAGCAGATGACTTGATGGAGGAATCAGCAATATTTGGTAAACAGCACTAATATCTACCACATATGGTAATAACTTCATGAAAGGAATATCACGAAAACCTAATTCAGGATGCTTGGGAAAGGCAGGGGAGACAGATAAGAAGTGTTTAGCTCAGTCGGAACTAAGTCCTTAAGAAGTACTTATCGAGCACCTTTTATATACTAGGTGCTGGATAGTGTGGTGAACAAGACTAACATGGTCTCTGCCTTCAGGGAATGTATATTCCAGAGGCAGGTAAACAACAAGTAAGCAAACAAATAAAATAATGGTAAGTTGTGGTAAAATTGTGAGGGGAATAAACAAAGCCTGAGAAAATAACAGAGGAAGGCTTTCTTTTCATAGTGTGGTTGGGGAAGGCATCTTAGAAGAGGTGATGTATTTTTTTAAAAATATATTTATTTATTTTAAAATTTTGTCTATTTTAACATTTCTTTTTCTTTCTTTTTTAACATCTTTATTGGAGTATAATTGCTTTACAATGTTGTGTTAGTTTCTGCTTTATAACAAAGTGAATCAGTTATAAATATACATATATTCCCATATCTCTTCCCTCTTGCGTCTCCCTCCCTCCAACCCTCCCTATCCCACCCCTCTAGGTGGTCACAAAGCACCGAGCTGATCTCCCTGTGCTATGTGGCTGCTTCCCACTAGCTATCTGTTTAACATTTGGCAGTGTATATATGTCCATGCCACTCTCTCACTTTTTCCCAGCTTACCCTTCCCCCTCCCTGCATCCTCAAGTCCATTCAGAAGAGGTGATACTTAAGTTGAGAAATGAATGATAAGAAGGCACCAACCACACAAAGATCTGAACAGGGTATTAGGAAGAACATTCCAAGCAGAGGGAACAGTGTATGCAGAGACTCTGAGGCTGCAAAGACTTGAGTTTTTTCCCTCTTCAAGATACTAAAAGAAAAGCAGTATAGTTGGAAGGGTAGGCCAGGTAGGGAGATATAGTATGATCCCATCAGAGGGTTTAAAGCAGGAATATTTAAGTGATGTGATTTATATATACATATATATATATATATATATATATATATATATATATATATTTTTTTTTTTTTTTGCGGTACACGGGCCTCTCACTGTTGTGGCCTCTCCCGTTGCGGAGCACAAACTCCGGACACACAGGCTCAGCGGCCATGGCTCACGGGCCTAGCCACTCCGCGGCATGTGGGATCTTCCCAGACTGGGGCACGGACACGTGTCCCCTGCATCGGCAGGCGGACTCTCAACCATTGAGCCACCAGGGAAGCCCGTGATTTATATTTTGAGCTTACTCTGGTTGCACTGTGGAGAGTAACTTCAGGAGGGGCAAGAATGGATGAGGGGAGACTGATTATTAGGTGGTAGTTGCAGTAGTACATATGAGAGATGATGATGTCTTAGATTAGGGTGGAAATGGAGAAAAGTGTATTAGAGATATATTTGTGAGTTTAAATCAATGGGATTTGGTGATGGATTGGATATGGAAGGTGAGGGAGAGGGAGATACCATGGATGACTACCTGGTTTCTAGATGGGTGGTGGGGCCATTCTATGAGATGAGGGATTCCTGGAGAGGACCAGTTTTGTGGGGAAGATTGGACATTTGATTTTATATATATTGAGGAGTCTTCCCAAATCACAGTCTGAGGCAGCACACTGTCTCTTGCTTAGCACTGTAGCTCTCTGATATTGCATAAATGTTACCCTCATTCAAGGCAGGGGTACCAGAGCAAGTTACGTCTTTACAAGCCTGGCAGCCCTATGTTTCTATGTGGTTTCTTCTCTACCATTAAATGCATCGTTGCCACAGGAATGGAACACATAGAAAGAGTTGGAGAACATTTTTGTGGGTTTGAAAATTTCAAGTGAAAAATATTTCCAAATATTTCATATTTGCAAACCATTCCATAAGGTTATTATAGCTGCAGCTGACATCAATTAATGGAGCAGCAGATGAAAATCCAAAACATCTAAAGATTGTTCAAGCCCTGGGGCCCTGTTGAAGAGGGTGATCTTTAGGTGGACCTTTCTCCCATTGGATAGAGCATAAGTTGAGGAAAATATATACACATGCAGTCATGAGCATCTATAAAAGTATCTCCTAAAAATAATAGCAAATAAAAGCTAGTAAATGGAGATGGAGAGAAAAGGCAGGAGGCAACATAAGGTCATAGTCAGCTCCAGTTTCTTTGCAGTACCTTGTACCCCAATCTGGTAATTTTCGTGCACATGCTATAGTCTGGAAACAGCTGGCTTCTCAGTCTTTCTTCAGATGCCCCCCTCCCCCTGCAACCCCAAGCAAAATCATTGAATTATATTTTTGTTAATGTTACAGGATAGAAGGAGCCTGATCCGAGAAGAAGAAAAAAAAAGTAGCAAGGAAGAGCAATGTTAGATATACCAGTGCTAAAAGAAAGATGGTGGTGATAAAGAAAAAAAAAGCCTTGGGAATTACGAAAGGGTTAACTAGTTAACCTAACAGAAAAATAAAAAGCCAAAAGAAACAGGCTCTCCGGCTGTGTTGAGGCCACAGTGTGGAAATTCATCAGGTTGCCTGAAAATCTGCAGATTTGCAGTGAAATGTAATTGGCTTCACTGATAAGAGTCCTGGGGCACTGGGGGAAGCCTATTTTGTAAACTTGTTGGGAATCCTTTAGCAGAAACCTGTGGTCCCTAGTTTACAGCCAATTAGAAGTTAGAAGAAAAAAACCCAAAAATGAACATTGTTAACCTTGCTATGATTTTGTCTAAATAGAACTTGCATTACAGGTAGAGAGAAGATTAAAGAAATCTGGGTGAACTGTGCTGGAGGCTGTTCCAACACAGCTTTTGCTAAGCAGTCTTGGTATTGTGCCCAAGGTGAGAGCTACTCACAATGGGAAGATAGTTTTCACTAGCCACACAGAGAAGATTAACCACAGGTTCGAGTTATTTGCACTTTCCATGAGCCCTTCAGTCTAGAGACAGTTACATGCTTCTGGGGGCAAGTTCCCCTGAGAAGGTGGGGAGTGACGGGTAACCTTCTAGCCAGTTACTATTGACTGGGTGCTCAACCTGCAAGACAAGGGTGTTCATTAGTGTTCAGAGTCAGGAACTCCCTAGCAGTCCCTCACACAAAGTCTCAAGCCCTAGATATGAGGAGAAGGCATGTGGATTTACCTAGCCTCCCCAGCCTTGATGCTTATTGGCTGTACAGGGAAGTCCTGCCTTATTCTGTCTCAGGGAGGAATGGCAGAGGGTCCTACCAGCCAACCTCCACCCTCAGTAATCTTTTGGTTTGAATCCTTGAAATGCCTTCAAAGAAGGACCCTAGACTCCTCAGGTATCCTGAAATCATCCTGAAATTGCCTTCATATAAAATACTAACAATCAGAACATATAATGGAAGGAAAGACCCCATTTAATTATCAACAGACAGGAGAAAATACCTAAGAATAAACTTAACAAGCAATATACAAGTTCTACATGAAGGAAAAAAAATATTAGTGAGGAACACCAAAGAAGACTTAGACTAATAGAAAGACACATTATATTCTTAAATGGAAAGATAATATAAAAATATCAATTCACTTAAGTAAATAGGATAAATTAAACTCAGTTCAAATAAAGATACATATTTCTGTTAATATGGTTGTAAAATTCATATGTAAAAACAAGCAAGCATGAAAACCTAGAGAAATTAGGAACAGGGGAGTAGTTAGGGGAAATTAGTTTTATCAGAGATTAAGAATAAAATGTCATTAAGCTGCAGTAGTTAAAACAGTGTGGTACTGGTACATCTGATAAAGATGGCATTTCAGATTAGTGGGGAAAAAATGAATTATTTAACAAAGGTTGTTGGGACACCTTGGTAGACATTTGGGAAGAAGAGTTATTTCCATACCTCATACTTAACACGCAGGTAAGTTACAGATAAATGAAATAATTAAATGTGAAATATAGGGCCATAAAACTACAAAACATGGGAATGGTTAAAATTAATTTTAGAGTGGGGAAGGATTTTAAAAATATGTTATAAAATTAGGAAGCAATAAAAGGAAAAGATATCTCTGAGAGCATGAAACTCAAACTTCTGTATGGAAAAAGAGCATTATGAGTAAAGTCAAAATTGAAATGTCATTCATACATTGCTGCAGTAGAAATTGGCACCTCTGGGGAGGGAGTTTGGCAGTTTAAGTCAAAATTTAAAATGCACATACCTTAACCCAGGAATTCTACTTATTTGATTTTATTCTATAGCTATACCCAATATATCCAGACATGTGCAAAAATATATATATGCAAAGATCATCTCCATTGCCACTGTAACAAATTACCACAAACTTAGTGGCCTAAAACAACACAGATTTATTCTCTCATAGTTCTGGAGGTCATAAGTCCAAAATTAGTTTCACTGGGCTAAAGTCAAGGCATGAGCAGGGCTGGAACTTTTTGGAGACTCTAAGGGGAGAGTCTGCTTCCTTGCCTTTTTCAGCTTCTAATGGATACCTGTATTCCTTGGCTTGTGGGCCCTACCTCCACCTTTAAAGAGCATCACTCCATTCTCTACTTCTGTTGTCACATCGCTGCCTTCTCTCCCATTAACCCTCCTGCCTCCCTCTTAAAAAGATCCTTCTGATTATATCTGGGCTCATCAATCAGTGACAATCAGTGATAAATGCCCCATCCCCAGATCATTGAATTAATCACATCTGCGAAGTCCCTTTTGGCATGTAAGGTAAGATATTAATAGGTTCTGGGGATTAGGACATGAACATCTTTGAGGGAACATTATTCAACCTACCATAGACATGCTCTTGCATACTCTATCTCTAGAAGAAGAAGAAATTGCTAATGATAAATGCCTTTTAGAAAGAGGAACCTGGGGGCTGAGGGACAAGAGTGAGACAAAGACACTTTACTGCATACCCCTTGTACTTTTTGTGTTTATGTATTTGTATTCTCTATTTTTCAAAAAGTGACATATGCTCATTGTAGAAATTGCAAAAAAGAGAAAAGCATAAAATATTAATCAAAATCCAACCATACAGGCTGAACAACTGTTAATATTTTTGGTATATTTGTTTCTATCATCTTTTTGTATTCATAATTATGTCTGTGGTAAACAGAATAAATGGCTTCCCAAAGATGTCCAAGTCCTAATCTCCAGGATCTGTGAATATGCTGCTACACATGGCAAAAAGGACTTTTGTGCTTGTAAGTAGAAATTGTGAGGTAGGAAGATACTCCTGGATTATCTGGGTGGGCTTAATGTAATCACAAGGATCCTTATAAAGGTGGGGGCAGGAGGGTAAGAGAGGGAGAGAAGGTGATATGTAAAGGGAACCAGTGGTCCAGTTATGCATCCAGGAGCCAAGGAATGTGCACAGACTTTAGTAGTTGAAAAATGGAAGGACTGAATTCTTGGACTTCTGACCTCTTTAAATGATAAGCATTTCCCCACGTGCTTTAACGTTTTTTGTGCACACTATAATGACTCCTTACTTTAATGTTATTACTTATTTCTTTATTAGCCTTCTTTTCTAGACTATAAGTTATACAAGGGCAAGGACCATTTATGTCTTTTCCCCCCGCTTTATTGAGATATTATTGACATATATGTATGTTTAAGGTGTAAAACCTGATGATTTGATACATGTATATATTGTGAAATGATTACCACAATAAGGTTAGGTAGCACCTCCATCTTCTCACATATTTTTTTTGGTGTGTGGTGATAACATTTAAGATCTACTCTGCTCACAGCTTTCAAGTATATAATACAGTACTGTTAATTACAGTCACCAGGCTGTCCATTAGATCCCCAGTATTTATTCATCTTATATCTGGAAGTTTGTAGTCTTTGACCAACATGTCCTCACTTCCCCCAACTCCTAACCCCTAGTGACCACCAATCTACTCTCTCATCCTTTTTTTAAGTGACACATCCAGCTGTATTAAGTCAGTAACAGGTGAATTCATATTCTGACACTTTTTTTATACCCAGTAGTTTGTACCTCTTAATCCCTTTCCCCTATTTTGTCCCTCCCCTCACACCTAAACCCACTGGTAACCATTAGTTTGTTCTCTATATTTGTGAGTCTGTTTCTGTTTTGTTGTATTCATTCATTTGTTTTTTTTTATGTTCCACATATAAGTGAAAACAAAGTATTTGTCTTTCTCTGTCTGACTTACTTTGCTAAGCAAAATACCGTGCAGGTCCATCAATATTGTTGCAGATGGCAAAATTTTCTTTTTTATGGCTGAGTACTATTCCACTGTGTGTGTCTCTGTGTGTGTGTATCACATCTTCCTTATTCATTCGACTGTTGATGGACACTTAGTTTGCTTCCATATCTTGGCTATTGTAAATAATGCTGCTATGAACATTGGGGTGCATATATCTTTTTAAATTTGTGTTTTCATTTTCTTTGGGTATATACCCAGGAGTAGAATTTCTGGATCATATGGTACTTTTACATTTTTGAGGAACCTCCATACTGTTTTCCACAGTGGCTGTACCAATTTACATTTCCACCAACAGTGTACTAGGGTTCCCTTTTCTCCACATCCTTGCCAACATTTATTGTTCGTTGTCTTTTTGATAATAGCCATTCTGACAGATGTGAGGTGATATCTCATTGTGGTATTGATTTGCATTTTCCTGATGATCAGTGATGTTGAGCATCTTTTCATGTGCCTGTTAGCCATCTGTATTTATTCTTTGGAGAAATGTCTATTCAGGTCCTCTGCCCATTTTTTAATTGTGTTTTTTTTTTGATATTGAGTTGTACGAGTTCTTTATATATTTTGGATATTGACCACTTATTAGACATATCGTTTGTAAATATTTTCTCCCATTCAGTAGGTTGTCTTTTCATTTGTTGATGGTTCCTTCACTATGCAAAAGCTTTTAAGTTCATTAGGTTCTATTTACTTATGTTTGAATTGACTGAGGAGACAGATCCAAAAAAAATATTGCTAAGACTTAATGTCAAAGAGTGTGCTGCCTATGTTTTCTTCTATGAGTTTTATGGTTTCTGGTCTTACATTTAGGTCTTTAATCCATTTTCAATTTATTTTGTATACGGTATGAGAAAATATTTTAGTTTGATTCTTTTACATGTAGCTGTCCAGTTTTCTGAACACCACTTATTGAAGAAAATGTCTTTTCCCTATTGTATATTTCTGCTTCCTTTGTCATAGATTAATTGATCATATATATGTGAGTATATTTATGGGCTGTCTCTTCTGTTCCATTGATCTTTTGTAGGTATTTTATTCTTCTGATGTGATTTTAAATGGGACTGGTTTCTTGCTTTCTCTTTCTTATTGTTCATTATTAGTGTATAGAAAAACAACAGATTTATGTATATTAATCTTGTATCCCACAACTCTACTGAATTGGTTTATTAGTTCTAATATGGTGCATATTTTAGGGTTTTTTATATATATATTTATGTGTATATATATATATATATATATATTATCATGTCCTCTGCAAGTAGTGACAGTTTTACTTCTTCCCTTCCAATGTAGATGCCTTTTATTTCTTTTTCTTGTCTGATTGCTGTGGCTAGGACTTCCAATACTATATTGAATAGATGTGGTGAAAGTGGGCATCCTTATCTTGTTTGTGATTTTAGAGGAAAAGCTTTCACCTTGTCACCATTGAGTATGATGTTAGCTGTGGGTTTGTCATAAATGGTCTTCAGTATGTTGAGATATGTTCCCTCTTTTACCACTTTCGTTGAGAGTTTTTATCATGAATGGATGTTGAATTTTGTCTTGTGCTTTTTCTGCATTTATTGAGATTATCATGTGATTTTTATCCTTCCTTTTGTTAATGTGGTGTATCACATTGATTGATTTGTGAATATTGAACTATCCTTGTGTCCCTGGAATAAATCCCACATGATCATGGTGTATGATCCTTTTTGTATATTGTTGAATTTGGTTTGCTAATATTTTGTGAAGTTTTTACTGCTATATTCATCAGAGATATTGGCCTCTAATTTTCTTTTTTGGTAATGTCTTTGTTTGTTTTTGGTGTCACAGTAATCGTGGCCTCATAAAATGAATTTAGGAATGTTTCCTCTTCAATTTTTTTGCAATAGTTTAAGAAGGAGAGGTATTATGTTTTCTTTATATGCTTGGTAGAATTCCCCTATAAAGACTTTTGGTCCTGGACTTTTGTTTTTTGGGAGTTTTTTGATTACTGATTCAATTTCAATCCTAGTAATTGGCCTGTTCAGATTATGTCTTTCTTTTTGATTCAGTTTTGGAAGATTGTATGTTTCTAGGAATTTATCCATATCTTGTAGGTTGTCCCATTTGTTGGCATATAACTTCATAGTATTCTCTTATGATTGTTTGTACCTCTGTGATATCTGTTGTAATTTCTCCTCTTCCATTTATTAGTTTGTTTATTTGGTTCCTCTCTCTTTTTTTCTCAATGAGCCTAGTTAAAAGCTTATCAGTTTTTTTTTTTTTTTCAAAAACACAGCTCTTGGTTTCACAGATCTTTTTTTGTTTTTCTTTTTTTTTTCTTTTGGTCTCTTTTATTTATTTCCACTCTGGTGTTATTTCCTTTCTTCTGCTGACTTTGAGCTTTGTTCTTCTTTGTTAATTCCTTTGGATGGTAGGTTAGGTTGTTTATTTGAGATAGGCATGTACTTATTGCTATTTTGTTACTTGTTTTCTTGTTGTTTTTGTAGTTCTTTTTTTGTTCTTCTTCTTTTAGTGTCGGTCCCTTGTGGCTTGATGATTTTCTTTTGTGTTATGTTTGTGTTCCTTCCTCTCTAGTTTTTGTGTATCTATTGTACATTTTTGATTTGTGGTTACCATGGGGTTTTAAACTGAAAATCCTTTAAGTTCAAACACTTTCCAAAAGATCTACATATTTTAGTCCTGCCCCACATTTTGTGTTTTTAATGCCATATTTTACATCCTCATGTCTATCCCTTAACTGTTTATTGTAGTTATAGTTGATTTTACAGTTTTTGTCTTTTAACTTTGTACTAGGTTATTTAAGTGATCGATCCACAGTTTTTACTATATATTTGCCTTTACCTGTGGGTTTTTTCCTTTCTTATAATTTATTTCTTGTAACCTTTTCTTTTTCACTTAAAGAAGACCCTTTAACACTTCTTGTGAGGTGGTTTAGTGTTGATGAACTCTTTTAGTTTTTGCTTGTCTGAGAAGCTCTTTATCTCTTTTTCAATTCTAAATCATAATCTTGCTGGGTAGATTATCCTAGGTTGTACATTTTTTTCCCATTCAGCACTTTAAATATATCATGCACTCCCTTCTGGTCTTCAAAGTTTCTGCTGAAAATTCAACTGATAGCCTTATGGGGGTTCCCTTATATGTGACTTTCTGTTTTTCTCTTGCTGCCTTTAAAATTCTCTCTTTATCTTTTGCCATTTAAATTATGATATGTCTTGGAGTGGGTCTCTTTGGGTTCATCTTGTTTTGGACTGTCTGTGCTTCCTATACCTGGATATCTGTTTCCTTCTTCATGTTTGGAAAGTATCCAGCCTTAATTTCATTAAATACATTTTCTATCCCTTTCTCTTATCTTCTTTTGGGACTTCTATAATATGAATGTTTGTGTGCTTGATGTTGTCCCAGAGGTCCCTTAAACTATTCTTCAAAAATTTAGTTTTCTTTTGCTGTTTTGATTGGGTCATTTCAAATATTCTATCTTCTAGTTCACTTATGCATTCTTCACTATTACCTAATCTGCTGTTAATTCCTTCTTGTGAATTTTTTAATTCAGTTATGGTATTCTTCAGCTCTGACTGGTTGTTTTTATATTTTCTAATTCTTTGTTAAAATTCTCACTGTGTTCATCTATTCTTTTCCTCAGTTCAGTTAGCATTCTTATTACTATTGCTTTGAACTCTTTTATGTATCTGTTTCATTAGGGTTTTTTTCAGGTATTTTCTTGTTCTTTTGTCTGAAATTATTCCTCTGTCTTTTCATTTTGTTTAACTTTCTCTGTCTCCATGATGTTAGGTGAAACAGTTACCTATCCTAGTCTTGAAAGGTGTTCTTTTGTGGGAGCATCCCTATGTAGTCTACATGTGCCCAGTGGCTTTGGTGGGAGAGCTGGATCTTAAGTGGGCACAGACTGCATTTTTTCCTGGGGTGTGCTGGCAGCAGGTAGGGCTGGCGTTGGAGCAGCCAGAGCCAGAGGCAGAGCCAGGTGTGAGTCAGAGCTTCTCCTATTCTCAGTGGCCATTATTGCCATATTGGGGAAAGTGGCAGGGCCTGAGAGGCTGGAACAGGAGCCCTGAGGGAGTTGGGTTTCTCCTGGGTGTGATGGTAGTCTCTGCCTTGGTTGAGGTCCTGGTTGGGGCTTGAGGGCTTGGGGCTGCACTTTTGTGCTGGTTTCACTTTTTCTCTGGTGTGTGTGCCTTGGTTAGAGACTGGGTTGGGGCCAGAGGAGTTGGTGCCACACTAATGAGCTGGTTTCCCTTCTGCTGAAGATGGCAGTCTCTACCCTGGAGCTAGGTTTGTTTCTCTGTAATCTTGGTAGGGACACATGCACTGGCAGTGGCTGCCTCTGCCCTGGTTAGAGGCAAGGCTGGGGTCTAAGCTGGATGCATTCCCTTTAAGTGTGTGCACACTCATTGGCAAAGGCAGCCTCTGCCTTAGTCGATAGCAACATCGGAGAAAGAGGGCTGGGACAGGATCCTGGTGTGGGCTGGGTGTGTGTAGTGGGACAGTCCTAGCAAGCTGCCAGAGCCCCAGGCAGTTTTCAATCTGCTGCTTCTGTGTGCACGTTCTTCAGTTTCTTCTAGCCTTTTGGTAAGCCTCACTGGTTTTCAAACCAGCTAAGGGGACTCACCTTCCCAATGTTGGATCCTGGGGCTGGGATGCCTAATATGTGGCTCAAACCCCTCACTTCCCAGGGAGGATCACAGAGCCTGTGATATCCCCTTCCTCTTCTGGGTCTTCCACCATGGGTGCATGTCCTGACCAGATCACTTTTCTTCCCTTTCTACCTGTATGGATCTTCCTTTACAGTCTTGATTGCAGGAGAGCTGTTCTGCCAGTACCCAGGTCAATTTCACATGTAGTTGTATTTTGGATGTGTTTGTGAGGGGAGGTGAGCTCAGCCTCCTCCTGCTCAGCCATCTTGATCTCTCTCCCTTACTCTCTATTTCTGAGTTTGCCTTTTTAGATTCAGCATATAAATGAGAGTATATAGTATTTGTCTTACTCTTTCTGACTTATTTCACTTAGCATAATGCCTTCAAGGTCCATCAATATTGCTGTAAAATGCAGGATTTTGTTCTTTTTAAATGGCTAATTAGTATTACATTATATTTATACAGGCAACATTAGGTTGTTTCCATGTCTTGGCTATTGTGAATGAAATGAACATGGGGGTGCAGATATCTCTTTGAGATAGTGATTTCATTTCCTTTGGAAAAATACCCAGGAGTCGAATTGCTGGATTGTATGGTAGTTCTATTTTTAATATTTTGAGGAATTAAATAATGTTTTCCTAAGTTGCTGCACCAATTTACATTCCCACAAACAGTGCACAGGGGTTCCCTTTTCTCTACATCCTCTCCAACACTTGTTGTATTTTGTCTTTTTTTATAATAGCCATTCTAATAAGCATGAGGTGATATTTTATTGTGGTTTTGATTACATTCCATGATTAGAGATATTAAGCAGGTTTTTCATGAAATGTTGGGTATATGTATGTCTTCTTTGGAAAAATATCTGCTCAGGTCCTTCGCTAATTTTTTAATCAGGTAACTTTTTTTGCCTATTGAGTTGTTTGAATTCATTATACATTTTGGATATTAACTTACCTGATGTATAGTTTGCAGATATTTTCTCCCATGCTATAGGTTGTCTCTTCACTCTTTTGATTGTTTCCCTTGCTTTTGCTTTGCAAAACTTTTTTAGTTTGATTCAGTCACATTTGTCTAGTTTGCTTTTTTTGCTTTCAGTTTTATTGTCATATCAAAAAAATGCTTTTAAGACCAATGTCAAGGAGATTTTCCCCTCTGTTTACTTCTAGTAGTTTTACAGTTTCAAGTTTACATTCAAGTCTTTAAGCCATTTTGAGTTAATTTTTGTGAGTGGTATAAGATAGGGGCCTAATTTCATTCCTTTGCATGTATATATTATTTTCCCAGCACCATTTATTGAAGAGACTATCCTTTCCCCATTGAGTATTCTTGGCTCCTTTGTCAAATATTAGTTGACCACATATATTCATGGGTTTATTTCTGGGCTCTCAGTTCTGTTCCATTGGTCTATGTGTCTGTTTTTTTGCCAGTACCATTCTGTTCTGATTACTATAGCTTTGCAATAAAGTTTGAAATCAGGTATTGTGATGCCTCCAGCTTTTTTCTTTTATCTCAGGTTGCTTTGGTTATGGGGGTCTTCTGTTGTTCCATATCCTAAAAAACAATTTTAGGATTGTTTTTTTCTATGACTCTGTTTATGACTTTGGGTAGTATGGACATTTTAATAATACTAATTCTTCCAATCCATGAACAGGAGATATATTTCCATTTATTTGTGTTTGTCAGTTTTTTCATCAGTGTCTATAATTTTCAGTGTAGAGGTCTTTCATTTTCTTGGTTAAATTTATTCCTAATTATTTCATTCCTTTTGATGCTATTGTAAATGGGATTGTTTTCTTTATTTCTTTTTCAGTAGTTCATTGTTAGTGTATAGAGATGTAACTGACTTTTATGTAGTGGTGCACACAGCTGCCTTCTGTTTATGTCTTGATCAGCATTATAGTTCCACTGTCTTTTCCACAGTGGGCCCTTAATAGCTGTTCATTTAATAAGTCAATGAATTTGTCATATCTTACCATTATTTTAGATATTAAGATATTAGATATTTTTTCCAATGTTTTGCTTTTTTTAAGTAGCTCTAGCCAAATACAGATGATACTACTACTACTACTATTACTATTAATCTCTTAAGTGCTTTAATTATTTTATTTCAGCTTAATCTTTACAGAACCCTCATGGGTTCTGTAAAGATGCTATTATTCTCTCCCTTGTCCTGGGTCACACAGTAAGTGGCAGAAACCTAGTTCTGTCAGACTTCAGATCTAGCACTATTGATTGCTCCATCCTACAGCCTGTACAAAAAATTGGATCATACTGTATATGCTCATTTTGATAACTTGCTTTTTTACTAAATTATACATCATAAGTATCTCCCCATGTCATTACAAAATTTTTACCATCATGTAAAAATGTTGGTTAATATTTCATTGTATGTATCTACTATAGTTTATAGGTCCAAGATCTTATTACTAAATATTTTAGATTTTTCCATTGCAAATGTAATTAAATTTGTTTCCAGTTTTAACACAGAAAATTTTTAATATACACAAAAGTAGAGAGGATAACATAAAGAACACCTATGCACCCATCAATCAGCTTCAATGATTACTAACATATGGCCTATCTGTTTTATCTATAATCCTCACCCAGGCCTGGATTACTTTGAATCAGATTTGCAGACTGTCATTTCATCTGTAAATACTTTAGCATTAAACACTTTTTTTTTTTTTGTGGTATGCGGGCCTCTCACTGCTGTGGAGCACAGGCTCCGGACATGCAGGCCCAGCGGCCATGGCCCACGGGCCCAGCCGCTCCACGGCACGTGGGATCCTCCTGGACCAGGGCACGAACCCGTGTCCCCTGCATCGGCAGGCAGACTCTCAACCACTGCCCCACCAGGGAAGCCCCTAAACACAGTTTTTATACTATACAATTATAGTGATAGTATCCTAGTAGCTTACTAATTTAAGTTACTCTAGAAATGAGTATTCAGAGACAACCTGGAAAATGAGTAGAGCTAATGATCTCACTTGGGTTGGGAAAAGCACAGCTGGATGTCCATCATCAGTGATTTGCAAATGATAATTCTGTGTATTGCAAGAGGGGAGAAAGTCCAGATCTACGGTTCTTAAACTTGGCTGAACATTGGAAATAGCTGAGGTACTTTCAAGGTACTGATGACTGAGCCACTCCCAGAGATTCTGATGGAATTGGTCTAGGATGGGGGCCTGGCACTGAGAATTTTTTGTAATTTTGGTAGAATATACATAACATAAAATGTATAATTTTAACCATATTTAAGTGTACAATTCAGTGGCATTTAGTATATTCACAATGTCATGCAACCATCACCAACCCACATTTCCAGAACTTTTCATTATCTCAAACAGAAACTCTGTACCCATCAAATAATAACTTCTTGTTTCCCTGTCCCCTCAGCCCCTTGCAATCAACATTATTCTTTTTGTCTCTATGAATTTGCCTATTTTAGGTAGCTAATATAAACTGGAATCATATAGTATTTGTCCATTCATGTTAGACTTGTTTCACTTAGCATGATATTTTCAAGGTTCGTTCACATTGTAGCATGCATCAGAATTTCATTCCTTTTTGAGGCTGAGTAATATTTCACTTATGTATCACCACATTTTGTATATCTGTTCGTCTGTTGATGGACATTTAAATTTTTTCTGCCTTTTGGTTATTGTGAATAATGCTTCTTTGAATATTGGTGTACAGTTATCTGCTTGAATTCCTGCTTTCAGTTCTTTTGAGTATGAGCCCAGAGTGGAATTGCTGGATCATATGGTAATTCAATGTTTAGTTTTCTCAGGAACTGTCATACTGTTTTCTACAGTGACTGCACCATTTAATTTTCCCACCAGTAATACACAGGGTTCCAATTTCTCCACATCCCTGGCAATGATTGTTCTTTTCTTTTCTTTTTTTGATAGTAGCCATCTTAATGGGTATGAGGTGGTATATCTGGTTTTGATTTGTATTTCCATAAATGGCTAGTGATTTCAGAGTCTTTTCATGTAGTTATTAGCTATTTCCTATATCATTTTGAAGAAATATCTGTTCAAGTCCTGGGCCCATTTATGAATTGGACTGTTATGTTTTTTAAAAAAAATTATTGGAATATAGTTGGTTTACAATGTTGTGTTAGTCTCAGGTGTACAGCAAAGTGAATCAGCTATACATATACATATATCCACTCTTTTTAAGATTATTTTCCCATATACACCATTACATAGTATTCAGTAGAGTTCCCTGTACTATACAGTAGGTTCTTATTAGTTATCTATTTTATATATAGCACTGTGTATATGTCAATCCCAGTCTCCCAATTTGTCCCTTCCCTTCTTATCTCCTCGTAAACATAAGTTTGTTTTCTACATCTGTGAGGCTACTTCTGTTTTATAAAAGAAGTTCATTTCTACCCTTTTTTTAGATTCCACAAATAAGTGATAACACATGATATTTGTTGTTCTGTGTCTGACTTACTTCACTCAGTATGACAATCTCTAGGTCCATCCATGTTGTGGCAAATGGCATAATTTTGTTCTTTTTCATGCCTGAATAATATTCCATTGCATACATGTACCACATCTTTATCCATTCCTCTGTTGATAGAGATTAAGGTTGCTTCCATGTCCTGGTTATTGTAAATAGTGCTGCAATGAACACTGGGGTGCATGTGTCTTTTAAAATTATGGTTTTCTCCAGGTATATGGCTAGGAGTGGGATTGCTAGGTCATATGGTAGTTCTATTTTTAGTTTTTTAAGGAACCTACATACTGTTTTCCATAGTGGCTGTATCAATTTACATTCCCACCAACAGTGTAAGAGGGATCCCTTTTCTCCACACCCTCTCCAGCATTTATTGTTTTTTGACTTTTTGATGATGGCCATTCTGACCGGTGTGAGGTGATACCTCACTGTAGTTTTGATTTGCATTTCTCTAATAATTAGTGTTGTTGAGCATCTTTTCATGTGTTTGTTGGCCTTCTGTATGTCTTTGGAGAAATGTCTATTTAGGTCTGCTGCCCATTTTTTGATTGGGTTGTTTGTTTTTTTTGATATTGAGCTGCATAAGCTGCACAATTGTATATTTTGGAGATTAATCCTTTGTCAGTTGCTTCATTTGCAAATATTTTCCCCCATTCTGAGGGCTGTCTTTTCATCTTGTTTATGATTTCCTTTGCTGTTCAGAAGCTTTTAAGTTTCAACAGGTCCCATTTGTTTATTTTTGTTTTTATTTTCATTACTCTAGGAGGTGGGTTATAAAAGATCTTGCTGCGGTTTATGTCAAAGAGTGTTCTGCCTCTGTTTTCCTCTAAGAGTTTTACAGTGTCTGGCCTTACATTTAGGTCTTTAATGCATTTTGAGTTTATTTTTGTGTATGGTGTTAGGGAGTGTTGTAGTTTCATTCTTTTACATGTAGATATCCAGTTTTCACAGCACCACTTATTGAAGAGGCTGTCTTTTCTCCATTGTATATTCTTGCCTCCTTTGTCATAGATTAAGTGGCCATAGATATGTGGGTTTATCTCTGGGCTTTCTATCCTGTTCCATTGACCTATAGTTCTGTTTTTGTGACAGTACCATACTGTCTTGATTACTGTAGCTTTGTAGTGTAGTTTTAAGTCAGGAGCCTGATTCCTCCAGCTCCATTTTTCTTTCTCATGATTGCTTTTGCTCTTCTGTGTCTTTCATGTTTCCATAATATCGTAAACATTTTTTGTTCTAATTCTGTGAAAAACGTCATTGGTAATTTGATAGGGATTTCACTGAATCTGTAGATTGCTTTGGGTAGTATAGTCATTTTCCAAGTATTGATTCTTCTAATCCAGGAACATGGTATATTTCTCCATCTGTTTGGTCACCTTTGATTTCTTTCATCAGTGACATATAGTTTTCTGATTACAGTTCTTTTGCCTCCTTAGGTAGGTTTATTCCTAGGTATTTTATTCTTTTAGATGAGATGGTAAATGGGATTGTTTCCTTAATTTCTCATCTTTCGTTTTTAGTGTATAGTATGCAAGAGATTTCTGTGTACTAATTTTGTATCCTGCTTTACCAAATTCATTGATGAGCTCTAGTAGTTTTCTGGTAGCATCTTTACGATTTTGTATGTATAGTATCATGTCATCTGCAAACAGTGACAATTTTTACTTCTTCTTTTCCAATTTGGATTTTTTAAAAATTTCTTTTTCTTCTCTGACTGCCATGGCTAGGACTTCCAAAACCATGTTGAATAATAGTGGTGAGAATGGATATCCTTGTCTTGTTCCTGATCTTAGAAGAAATGCTTTCAATTTTCACCATTGAGAATGATGTTTGCTGTGGGTTTGTCATATATGGCCTTTATTATGTTGAGGTAGGTTCCCTATATGCCCACTTTCTGGAGAGTTTTTTATCATAAATGGGTGTTGAATTTTGTCAAAAACTTTTTCTCCATCTATTGAGATGATCATATGGTTTTTATTCTTCAGTTTGTTAATATGGTTTATCACATTGATTGATTTGCATAGTTGAAGAATCCTTGCATCCCAGGGATAAATTCCACTTGTGATTTTGTTGTTGTTGTTCTTGTTGTTAAATTGTAGGAGCTTTTAATATATTCTGGATATTAATCACTTATCAGATAAATGATTTGCAAAAAGTTTCATTCTATGGGTTGCCTTTTCAATGTCTTCATAGTGTCTTTTAATATACAAAAGTTTTAAATTTTGATGAACTCTGTTTTATCTATTTTTTCTTTTGTTGCCTGTACTTTCTGTGTCATATGCAGGAAATTGTTGCTAAATCTAGTGTCATAAAGATTTCCCTCTGTGTTTTCTTCTAAGAATTTTATGATTTAAGTTCTTACCTTTAGGTCTTTGATCCATTTTGATATAATTTTTGTATATTGTGTAAGGTAAGGGTCTATCTTCATTCTTTTGTATGTGGATATCCAGTTTACCCAGCACCATATGTTGAAAAGACTGTTCTTTCCCCAGTTAATGCTCTTGGCATTTATATTGAAAATCAGTTGACCATATATGCAAAGGTTTATTTCTGGAATCTGTATTCTGTTCCATTGGCCTGTCCATATGTTTGTCCTTATGCATGTACCAGATGGTTTTGATTACTCTACCTTTGCAGTACGTTTTGAAAACAGTAATTATGAGCCCTCCACATTTATTCTTCTCTTTCAAGAATTATTTGGCCATTTTGGGTTCCAAATTGAGGCCATTCAGATCTGTTATGGTTTTTTTTCTGTTTATGCAAAAACAATACTATTGGGATTTTGATAGGGCTTGCATTGAGTCTGTAGATTGCTTTGGCTAGCATTGCTATCTTAGCAATACTACATCTTTCAATCCATAAGACTTATTGCTCTTCTTTAATCTCTTTCAGCAAGGTTTTATAGTTTACAGTATAGAAGTCTTTTACCTCCTTGGTTAGGTTTATTCCTAAGTATTTGATTTTTTTGATGTTATTGTAAGTGGAATTGTTTGCTTAATTTCCTTTTCATGTTGTTCATCACTAGTATTTAGAAATGCAACTGATTTTTGCATGTAAATTTTGTATCCTGCAACTTTGATGAATCTGTTTATTAGGTCTAACATTTTCGTGTGTGGAATCTTAGGATTCTGTTGATATAAGATCATGCCATCTGTGAACAAAGATAATTTTACTTCTTCTTTTCCAATTTCAATGCTTTTAATTTCTTTTTATTCCCTAAATGCTCTGGCTAGAGCTTCCAGCATTACTTTGTTTTTTTGTTTTTTACATCTTTATTGGAGTATAATTGCTTTACAGAGGTGTGTTAGTTTCTGCTTTATAACAAAGTGAATCATATATATATATATATATATATATATATATATATATATATATATATACACATATGTTCCCAAACCTCTTCCCTATTGCGTCTCCCTCCCTCCCACCGTCCTTATCCCACCCCTCCAGGTGGTCACAAAGCACCAAGCTGATCTCCCTGTGCTATGCGGCTGCTTCCCACTAGCTATCTACCTTATGTTTGGTAGTGTATATATGTCCATGCCTCTCTCTCGCTTTGTCACAGCTTACCCTTCCCCCTCCCCATATCCTCAAGTCCATTCTCTAGTAGGTCTGAGTCTTTATTCCTGTCTTACCCCTAGGTTCTGCATGACATTTCTTCCCTCAAATTCCATATATATGTGTTAGTATACGGTATTTGTCTTTCTCTTTCTGACTTACTTTACTCTGTATGACAGACTGTAGGTCTATCCACCTCCTTACAAATAGCTCAATTTCGTTTCTTTTTATGGCTGAGTAATATTCCATTGTATATATGTGCCACATCTTCTTTAAACATTCATCTGATGATGGACACTTAGGTTGCTTCCATCTCCGGGCTATTGTAAATAGAGCTGCAATGAACATTTTGGTACATGACTCTTTTTGAATTATGGTTGTCTCAGGGTATATGCCTAGTAGTGGGATTGCTGGGTCATATGGTAGTTCTATTTGTAGTTTTTTGAGGAACCTCCATACTGTTCTACATAGTGGCTGTACCAATTCACATTCCCACCAGCAGTGCAAGAGTGTTCCCTTTTCTCCACACTCTCTCCAGCATTTACTGTTTCTAGATTTTTTGATGATGGCCGTTCTGACTGGTGTGAGATTACACCTCATTGTAATTTTGATTTGCATTTCTCTAATGATTAATGATGTTGAGCATTCTTTCATGTGTTTGTTGGCAGTCTGTATATCTTCTTTGGAGAAATGTCTATTTAGGTCTTCTGCCCATTTTTGGATTGGGTTGTTTGTTTTTTTGTTATTGAGCTGCATGAGCTGCTTGTAAATTTTGGAAATTAATCCTTTGTCAGTTGCTTCATTTGCAGATATTTTCTCCCATTCTGAGGGCTGTCTTTTGGTCTTGTTTATGGTTTCCTTTGCTGTGCAAAAGCTTTGAAGTTTCATTAGGTCCCATTTGTTTACTTTTGTTTTTATTTCCATTTCTCTAGGAGGTGGGTCAAAAAGGATCTTGCTCTGATTTATGTCATAGAGTGTTCTGCCTATGTTTTCCTCTAAGAGTTTGATAGTTTCTGGCCTTACATTTAGGTCTTTAATCCATTTTGAGCTTATTTTTGTGTATGGTGTTAGGGAGTGATCTAATCTCATACTTTTACATGTAGCTGTCCAGTTTTCCCAGCACCACTTATTGAAGAGGCTGTCCTTTCTCCACTGTACATTCCTGCCGCCTTTATTAAATATAAGGTGACCATATGTGCGTGGGTGTATCTCTGTGCTTGCTATCCTGTTCCATTGATCTATCTTTCTGTTTTTGTGCCAGTACCATACTCTCTTGATTACTGTAGCTTTTTAGTATAGTCTGAAGTCAGTGAGCCTCTTTCCTCCAGCTCTGTTTTTCGTTCTCAAGATTGCTTTGGCTATTCAGGGTCTTTTGTGTTTCCATACATACTGTGAAATTATTTGTTCTAGTTCTGTGAAAAATGCCAGTGTTAGTTTGATCGGGATTGCATTGAATCTGTAGATTGCTTTGGGTAGTAGAGTTATTTTCCCAATGCTGATTCTTCCAATCCAAGAACATGGTATATCTCTCCATGTATTTGTATCATCTTTAATTTCTTTCATTAGTGTCTTATAATTTTCTGCATACAGGTGTTTTGTCTCCTTAGGTAGGTTTATTCCTAGATGTTTAATTCTTTTTGTTGCAGTGGTAAATGGGAGTGTTTTCTTGATTTCATTTTCAGATTTTTCATCATTAGTGTATAGGAATGCCAGAGATTTCTGTGCATTAGTTTTGTATCCTGCTACTTTACCAAATTCATTGATTATCTCTAGTAGTTTTGTGGTAGCATCTTTAGGATTCTCTATATATAGTATCATGTCATGTGCAAACAGTGACAGCTTTACTTCCTCTTTTCCTGTTTGGATTCCTTTTATTTCCTTTTCTTCTCTGATTGCTGTGGCTAATACTTCCAAAACTATGTTGAATAAGAGTGCTGAGAGTGGGCAACCTTGTCTTGTTCCTGATCTTAGTAGAAATGCTTTCAGCTTTTCACCATTGAGGATGATGTTGGCCTTGGGTTTGTCATATATGGCCTTTATTATGTTGAGGAAAGTTCCCTCTATGCCTAGTTTCCTGAGGGTTTTTATCATAAATGGGTGTTGAATTTTGTCGAAAGCTTTCTCTGCATCTCTTGAGATGATCATATGGTTTTTCTCCTTCAGTTTGTTAATATGGTGTATCACGTTGATTTGTGTATATTGAAGAATCCTTGCATTCCTTGAATAAACCCCACTTGATCATGGTGTATGATCCTTTTAATGTGCTGTTGGATTCTGTTTGCTAGTATTTTGCTGAGGATTTTTGCATCTATGTTCATCAGTGATATTGGACTGTAGTTTTCTTTCTTTTTGACATCCTTGTCTGCTTTTGGTATCAAGGTGATGGTGGCCTCGTAGAATGAGGTTAGTCATGTTCCTCTCTCTGCTATATTTTGGAAGAGTTTTAGAAGGATAGATGTTAGCTCTTCTGTAAACGTTTGATAGAATTCGCCTGTGAAGCCATCTGGGCCTGGGCTTCCGTTTCTTGGAAGAATTTTACTCACATTTTCAATTTCAGTGTTTGGTCAGTTCATGTTTTCTCTTTCTTCCTGATTCAGTCTCGGCAGGTTGTGCATTTCTAGAATTTGTCTATTTCTTCCAGGTTTTCCATTTTATTGGCATAGAGTTGCTTGTAGTAATTTCTCATGATCTTTTTTATTTCTGCAGTGTCAGTTGTTACTTCTTTTTCATGTCTAATTCTATTGATTTGAGTCTTCTCCCTTTTTTTCTTGATGAGTCTGGCTAATGGTTTATCAATTTTGTTTGTCTTCTCGAAGAACCATCTTTTAGTTTTTATTGATCTTTGCTATCATTTCCTTCATTTCTTTTTCATTTATTTCTGATCTGACTTTTATGATTTCTTTCCTTCTGCTGACTTTGGTTTTTTTTTGTTGTTCTTTCCCTAATTGCTTTAGGTGCAAGGATAGGTTGTTTCTTCGAGATGTTTCCTGTTTCTTAAGTTAGGATTGTATTGCTATAAACTTCCCTCTTAGAACTGCTTTTGCTGCATCCCATAGGTTTTGGGTCCTTGTGTTTCCTTGTCATTTGTTTCTAGGTGTCTTTTGATTTCCTCTTTGATTTCTTCAGTGATCACTTCGTTATTAAGTAGTGTATTGTTTAGCCTCCATGTCTTTCTATTTTTTACAAATCTTTTCCTGTAATTGATATCTAGTCTCATAGCATTGTGGTTCGAAAAGATACTTCATACAGTTTCAATTTTCTTAAATTAACCAAGGCTTGATTTATTACCCAAGATATGATCTATCCTGGAGAATGTTCCATGAGCACTTGAGAAAAACGTGTATTCTGTTGTTTTTGGATGGAATGTCCTATAAATATCAATTAAGTCCATCTTGTTTAATGTATCATGTAAAGCTTGTGCTTCCTTATTTATTTTCATTTTGGATGATCTGTCCATTGGTGAAAGTGGGGTGTTAAATTCCACTACTATGAATGTGTTACTGTCGATTTCCCCTTTTATGACTGTTACTATTTGTCTTATGTATTGAGGTGCATCTATGTTGGGTACATATATATTTATAATTGTTATATCTTCTTCTTGGATCGATACCTTGATTACTATGTAGTGTGTTTCTTTGTCTCTTCGAATAGTCTTTATTTCAAAGTGTATTTTGTCTGATGCGAGGATTGCTACTCCAGCTTTCTTTTTGTTTCCATTTTCATGGAATATGTTTTTCCATCCCCTTACTTTCAGTCTGTATGTGTCTCTAGGTCTGAAGTGGGTCTCTTGTAGACAGCATATATATGGGGCTTGTTTTTGTATCCATTCAGCCAATCTGTGTCTTTTGGTGGGAGCATTTAGTCCTTTTACATTTACAGTAATTATCGATATGTATGTTCCTATTCCCATTTTCTTAATTGTTTGAGTTTGTTATTGTAGGTCTTTCCTTCTCTTATGTTTCTTGCCTAGAGAAGTTCCTTTAGCGTTTGTTGTTAAGCTGGTTTGCTGGTGCTGAACTGTCTCAGCTTTTGCTTGTCTGTAAATGTTTTAATTTCTCCATCCAAGCTGAATGAGATCCTTGCTGGGTAGAGTAATCTTGGTTTCAGGTTTGTCTCCTTCATCGCTTTCAATATGTCTTGCCACTCCCTTCTGTCTTGCAGAGTTTCTGTTGAAAGATCAGCTGTTAACCTTATGGAGATTCCCTTGTGTGTTATTTGTTGTTTTTCCCTTGCTGCTTTTAATGTTTTTGTTGTATTTAATTTTTGACAGTTTGATTAATATGTGTCTTGCTGTATTTCTACTTGGATTTATCCTCCAAGGGATTCTCTATGCTATCTGGACTTGATTAACTATTTCCTTTCCCATATTAGGGAAGTTTTCAAGTATAATCTCTTGAAATATTTTCTCAGTCCCTTTTTCTCTTCTTCTTCTGGAACCCCTATAATTCAAATGTTGGTGTGTTTAATGTTATCACAGAGGTCTCTGAGACTGTTCTCAGTTCTTTTCATTCTTTTTTCTTTATTCTTCTCTGCAGTAGTTATTTCCACTATTTTACCTTCCAGGTCACTTATCCGTTCTTCTGCCTCAGTTATTCTGCTATTGATCCCATCTAGAGTATTTTAAATTTCATTTATTGTGTTGTTCATCGTTGCTTGTTTCATCTTTAATTCTTTTAGGTCCTTGTTAAATGTTTCTTGCATTTTGTCTATTCTATTTCCAAGATTTTGGATCATCTTTACTATCATTATTCTGAATTCTTTTTCAGGTAGACTGGCTATTTCCTCTTCATTTGTTAGGTCTGGTGGGTTTTTACCTTGCTCCTTCATTTGCTGTGTGTTCTTCTCTCTTCTCATTATGCTTATCTTACTGTGTTTGTGGTCTCCTTTTTGTAGCCTGCAGGTTCGTAGTTCCCGTTGTTTTTGGTGTCTGCCCGCAGTGGGTAAAGTTGGTTCAGTGGGTTGTGTAGGCTTCCTCATGGAGGGGACTTCTGCCTGTGTTCTGGTGGATGAGGCTGGATCTTGTCTTTCTGTTGGGCAGTTCCACGTCTGGTGCTGTGTTTTGGGGTATCTGTGGCCTTATTATGATTTTAGGCCACCTCTCTGCTAATGGGTGGGGTTGTGTTCCTGTCTTGCTAGTTGTTTGGCATAGGGTGTCCAGCAGTGTAGCTTGCTGGTCTTTGAGTGCAGCTGGGTGCTGGTATTGAGATGGAGATTTCTGCGTGATTTTTTCCGTTTGATATTATGTGGGGCTCGGAGGTCTCTTGTCGACCAGTGTCCTGAAGTTTGCTGTCCCACCTCAGAGGCACAGCACTGACTCCTGGCTGCAGCACCAAGAGCCTTTCATCCACATGGCTCAGAATAAAAGGGAGAAAAAGAAGAAAGAAAGAAAGAAAGAAAGAAAGAAAGGAAGGAAGGAAGGAAGGAAGGAAGGAAGGAAGGAAGGAAGGAAGAAAGGAAGGAACAGAGAAAGAGAGAGGGAGGGAGCGAGGGAGTGAGGAAGGAAGGAAGGAAGAAAGAAGGGAGGGAGGGATGGAGGAAGGAAGCAAGGAGGGACGGAAGGATAGAAAGAAAGAAAGAAAGAAAAGATAAAATAAAGTTAATAAAATAAAAAATAATTATTAAGAAAAAAATTTATTTTTAAAAAGAAGAATAAAAAAACAGATAGAACCCTAGGACCAATGGTGGATGCAAAGCTATACAGACAAAATCTCACACAGAAGCATACACATACACACTCACAAAAAGAGCAAAAGTGGGAAAAATAATAAATCTTGCTCTCAAAGTCCACCTCCTCATTTTGCGATGATTCGTTGTCTATTCATGTATTCCACAGATGCAGGGTACATCAAGTTGATTGTGGAGCTTTAATCTGCTGCTTCTGAGTCGGCTGGGAGAGATTTCCCTTTCTCTTCTTTGTTCTCACAGCTCCCAGGGCTCAGCTTTGGATTTGGTCCCTCCCCTCCGTGTAGGTCGCCGTAGGGCATCTGTTCTTCGCTCAGACAGGACGGGGTTAAAGGAGCAGCTGCTTCAGGGGCTCTGGCTCACTGAGACCGGAGGGAGGGAGGGGCACAGAGTGTGGGGCGAGCCTGCGTCGGCCGAGGCCAGCGTGACGTTGCAGCAGCCTGAGGTGCGCCGTGCGTTCTCCCAGGGAAGTTGTCCCTGGATCCCGGGACCCTGGCAGTGGCGGGCTGCACAGGCTCCCCGGAAGGGGGGTGTGGATAGTGACCTGTCCTCTCATACAGGCTTCTTGTTGGCGGCAGCAGCAGCCTTAGCATCTCATGCCTGTCTCTGGGGTCCGCGCTTTTAGGCGCGGCTCGCGCCCGTCTCTGGAGCTCCTTTAAGCAGCGCTCTTAATCCCCTCTCCTCGCGCACCAGGAAACAAAGAGGGAAGAAAAAGTGTCTTGCCTCTTCGGCAGGTCCAGACTTTACCCCAGACTCCCTCCCGGCTAGCTGTGGTGCACTAACCCCCTGCAGGCTGTGTTCACACGGCCAACACCAATCCTCTCCCTGCGCTCCGACCTAAGCCCGAGCCTCGGCTCCCAGTCCCGCCCGCCCCAGCGTGTGAGCAGACAAGCCTCTCGGGCTGGTGAGTGCCGGTTGGCACCGATCCATTGTGCAGGAATCTCTCCGCTTTGCCCTCCACACCCCTGTTGCTGTGCTCTCCACTGTGGCTCCGAAGCTTTCCCCCTCTGATACCCGCAGTCTCCGCCCGCGAAGGGGCTTCCTAGTGTGTGGAAACCTTTCATCCTTCACAGCTCCCTCCTACTGGTGCAGGTCCCGTCCCTATCCTTTTGTCTCTGTTTATTATTTTTTCTTTTGCCCTACCCAGGTACATGGGGGGACTTTCTTGCCTTTTGCGAGGTCTGAGGTCTTCTGCCAGCGTTCAGTAGGTGTTCTGTAGTTGTTCCATGTGTAGATGTATTTCTGGTGTATCTGTGGGGAGGAAGGGGATCTCTGCGTCTTACTCTTTCGCCGTCTTCCCCTTAAATCCCAGCATTACTTTGAATGGAAGTGGTGAAAGGAGACATCCTGGTCTTGTTCCTCATCTTAGAGGAGTTTTCAGTGTTTTCATGACTGAGTGTGACGTTAGCTGTGGGCTTTTCTTATATGCCCTTTATCGTGATGAGGAAGGTTTTTTCTACCTCTATTTGTTTGAGTATTTTTATCATGAAAGGGTGTTGAATTTTGTCAAACTTTTTGCATCAGTTGAGATGATCATATGTTTATTTCTTCATTCTGTTAATGTGGTGCATTGTGCTGATCGATTTTTGTGTGTGTTTAGATATCCTTGCATTCCAGGAATAAAACTTATTTGGTCATGGTGTATAATCCTTTTAATATGCTGTTGAATTTGGTTTGCTTGTGTTTTGTTTAGGAGTTTTGCATCAATATTCATAAAGGATATTGGCCTGTAGTTTTCTTGTAGTGTTTTTATGTGAGTTTGGTATCAGGTTAATGTTGGCCTCCTAAAATCAGTTAGGAAGTGTTATCTCCTTTTCTATTTTTTGAAGAGCTTAAAACGGATTGGTCAATGAGCATTTTAAAAGCTCCCCATGTGATTCTAATAGGCAGCCAGGGTTGATAACCAGTGCTCAGCAGAGTGTGGTCCCTGTGCCAGTTGCATTGACATAACATGGGAGCTTATTAGAAATGTAGAATGTTGGGTCCCACCCCACACCTACTGAGTCAGAATCAGCAATTTAAACAAAATTCCCAGGTGACTTCTATGCATATTAAAGTTTGGGATGCTGGTGTTTATTAGGATTGTGACAGGTGTCCCAGATTACCTGATAAGACTCATGGGGTAATTGTTTCCCAGGCCAAGGTAAGATTCACTGAATCAGATTCTGGAGGGGAGGAGCCTGCAAAGCTCTCTTTTAAAGCATTTTAAAAAGCACCGCAGGCAATTCTTATTTTCTGTGAAATTTTGGAAAAACTGCCTAGGTGATGGAGCTTAGCAGTGCAGTGATTCTCAACCTTGGGCATTCTGGAGCAAAGGGACATAGTTGAGGGACGGGTGGTGGGAGGTAATTGGGGAGTGGCTGTAGTTCTTGATGCAGGGGATGGGAAGAGTGACATGCTTGTAACTCATACCCTTCTGTACAGGTTGAGTATTTTTTCCCCCCATGAACATGTATTGCTTTCAAAGTAAAAAAATCCAAAAAAACCCCTAAAAGATAGGTTTTTTTACTTATATTCTGAGAGGTTTAGATTCAGTAGTTCTGGGGTGGAGCTAGAACTCTATGGTGTTTAAAAAAAAATCTCGCAACTGAATTGGTAGCAGTTTTCAATTGTTCTGCCTACCTCCAGTTTCTTCCCCACTTTAGTGCACTCTTGCTCCTGTTGCCTGGGTTATCTTCCTAAAAAACAAATCTGATCAGACCCTCAATAGATATTTCTTGAATGGATGAATCCCTTTTACTCTTTGCTTGTAGTTGACTCCCCATTGTCTATAAGAATTAATACCAAACTTTTTAATAAGGCATGTAAGACCCTTTATAATCTGACTGCAGCCCACATCTTCAATCTTCTTTTCCTATCATTTTCTCATCTCTTTCTATATATTTTCTATTCCACCCACCAAACTATTTACTGTTTCTTGAACATAGCTAGAATTCTTGTGCCCCATATCCTTGCTTAAGACTCCATTCTTTGCCTGTGTTGTTCTCTTTTCCTGCCATGCCACATCACACATTTTCTCATTCTGGAGTATGCACTTACTCTTCAGGTTACAGCTCAAGTTTATTCTCACCTGTGTAGCTTTCTGCATCTCACCCAAACACAGTTAGGAGACTACTCTATATTCTTCTAGTGCCTTCCAGTGATCTATCCTTTTTTTATTGCATTCACAGCATTGTATTGTAATTATTTAATGTCTATGTCCCTCCTATGAGCTCCTCCAGGTCATGGACCGTGTCTTCTTTGTCTCTATCACACATAGCACCTAGCACAGTTTTGTCAGATAAGTGTTCACTGACAGTTTATAGAATAATCATTTATTCATTCATACTGAAAATATTTATTGAACATCTCCTGTATGCCAGGCACTGTTCTAGGTGTTGTAGATACAGTGGTGAAAGAGACAGACCAAGTCCTTTCTCTATGGAGCTTGAATTTTAAAGGGGAGAGACATAAAATACACTAGTAAAAAATTAAGATATTTTTTGATAGTTATTAGTTCTATGAAGAAAATACAACAGGATAATGGGATAGAGAATATGATATATTTTATATTTTTAAAAGATAATTCTGGCTTCTGAGAGTTTAATGGATTATAGGAGTAAGAATGGAAGCAGAGAAATCAGTTCCAAGGCTATTGAAATAATCTGGACAGGAGGTGATGATGGCCTGGACTAAAATGCTGGTGGAGGTGGTGAGAAGTGCCTCGGGATTCAGGATGTACTTAGAAAGTGGAACCATCATTGCTTATTACTTGCCAATGTATTAGATCGGGGGGGGGGGGGGTGGGGGGAAGGGGAGGGAGAGGGGGAGAGGAGTCAGGGATGAGTCATAAGTTTATTTGGCTTGAGCACCTGGATCCTGCGTGTGTGTGTGTGTGTGTGTGTGTGTGTGTGTGTGTGTGTGTTTGAGAGAGAGAGGGAGGGAGAGAAGAGATATTGAGAGTTCTGTTTTAAAATTTGAGATGCCTATTTGAAATGAATAAAACAATGTTACCTTTTGTCAGTCTAAAATTTCTATCAGCTGTGTAGCATGAGGAAAACTTCATTCCCCTTTGCTTATTGTTCTCTGATTTGTGAGAGCAGAGGTGAGCGAAGTAAGCATATTGACAGTTAAAAATCAGTTTGCTGAGGCATGAAAGTTGCTAGAGTTTACCTAGGTTTTTCTTATATCTCGTACCCTTTGCGAATATTAAATGGAGACAAGATGTTGTTTGCCCCTCCCCTTCCTTATTCGGTTTACAAAATAACCTGACCCACACAACTAGCCTTTAACAAGGGCTATGTATCAATAGGTCTGTGAAGGTTAATAACATGTGGATAGAATTAGTTAGGATAGGTTAACTGGTGTGTGGCAAGGAAAATAGCTGAATTGTCAGAGTCAAATATGGGTATTATATAGTTCCCCCAGTATAGATGAGAATTTACTGGTAGCAAAATATTCTTAGAAGTTAGACACTGCTAAACAGTAATGATGATTATCCAGTATTGGGTTTGGCCTTATTTGAAACATTAGACCCTAGAGTTTGGATACCAGCCCAGTGAGGCCACTGGCAAGAACTACTAGCACAGACACAGGAGTTTTAAATTTCTGGGACTCGAGGCTATATTCTAGGAGACTGCTGCCAAGGTGGGGCTGGCCACAGAGGTCTGCTTTTTCTACCACAGAAAATAACTGCTTTTTGAAATACATCCTTAAAAGGAAAGGATGGATTTTTTCACTATAACCTCTTGGCTAGTTTCAGGAAGGGGTTAAATTTGGCTTAGATAAGTAATGGGTTTGGATGGAGTTATTACAATTTGTGTCCAGAAAAATCAGAAGACCTATTTTTTTCTCAAAGCATCTTCTCAAAAGATTCTATTTAGCAGTTGGCCCTTCTATTGGGGTGTGAGAGGCTTTGATGTTCTCTCTCTGGCTGCTGGTATTGTATCAGTGAGTTAATTGCCACTTTACAACAGTTTGTAGTTAAGATCCTGGGATTAGAATTTTTATTCCAACTGATTTACTTTCAGATTGTTAAGAATGAGACACAAAGAGTTCATTGTTTCTAATCCATAAGGCAGAGTACACTATGCAGATTTGTGGGAAGAATTTCAGAGCAGGCATTAAAAATAGTAAATTATATTAATAAGCAAAGCCTCTTCAACTCCACCCTCTTGACTCTTGGGATGCAGCTGATAAACAACCACTCACACTTTTTTTTTTTTTTTGAAATTGCACTGAAACACATGGATCCAGCAGGGTGAACATTTTGCTGTTTTATGAATACTTTAACAAACTTCTCTTACTTGCCCCTAACTCAGACTCACTTGGATTTCAAATGTGAACAACAGTCTAATGGAATTCACTGTTTGTGTTTTTTTAAACAAATGGTTGTTAAGGAACATCTGGTTACAGTTAATAAAGTTCCTTGTGTATGTGTGTGTGTGTAATATGTCTCCAGTTGTAAGGTTCATTTCATTGCCAGACTCAGATCTTCTTATTGCACTGGGTTCTAGAAAAGGTTTTGTTAGTTACACATTTTAGAGCATGATGAAATGCAGAGTAAAATTTTCTTTTTCTTTTCTTCTTCTTTATCAAGCAAAAGATGACTGATGTTTCCCCATTCTTCAGACTTAATAGGACAATCACAATGTAGCGGTATTCTTTGTTACATTGGCCAATGGGAAAAAGGATTTTAGGGGTTGATGAGATATTAATTATTTTATCCAGTTATTTCTGGGAGGGGCGAGTAATATACTCTTGACATTTTGGACAGCATAGTTCTTCATTGTGTTTGTCTATGTTCTGTACATTGCTAGATGTCAAGTATCCTAGCTGTCCCTCCCTCCCCTGCAAAAAATGCCAGTAGTGTTCTCTGAGTCATGATGCCAAACCAAATCACCTCCACACCTTTCCAGATGCCCCCTGGGAGTAATGCTACCTTGAGATTGAGAACTACTGCTCTACTTTAAACCCCTCATATTTCAGAGGAGGAGACTGAAGACCAGAGACACCTGCTTAAGGTATACAGCTATTGACAAAACTGGACTGAAACCCAGCTCCCCTGAATCCTCGCCTAGTGTCCTTTCTTGCAATATATTTTGAAGGGCTCATTTGAATACTTTCATGCTGATGCCTTTAGTGGTTTTAGGGAGTTTTGACTGGTGGTAAGGTATTCCTAGGCATACATATTGTCAAAGGACAGTAGAATCTGGAATTTAATTAAAGAATAATATACTCTAATTTTATTCATCAAAGAAATTTTGTGCATGTCTGTTGTGTGACAGTTTGGAAAAATGGTACCTCTCATAAGTCTCTACTCTTGAAATAATATAAATGGGAAGGGCTGGTGATATGAAGAAAATTCCTGAAGCATCTAGACAGTGATCTATTTTAAGTTAATATGCAATGAAATGCTTACAATCCATTTTCTCCTTTCCTCTCCGTAGGTCCTTCCCAGTATTCACTAGGAATCACTAGCATTTTTTCTTCAGTTATTCCTCCTCCATAAGTTGTAGATGATGTACAGATTTCTCCTTATTTACTAGTTATTTAGTCCAGGTCAGAGTGTGGCCTGATCAGGTGCCTGGCAAAGACTGTGGCTTTTGGGTCCTGGCTTTTTCACCAGTAAAACTGAGGCAAAAGGACTTCCCTGGTGGCGCAGTGGTTAAGAATCTGCCTGCCAATGCAAGGGACACAGGTTTGATACCTGGCCTGGGAAGATCCCACATGCTGTGGAGCAACTAAGCCCAGCACCACAACTATTGAAGCCTGCATACCCTAGAGCCTGCACTCTGCAACTACTGAGCCCACGTGCTGCAACTACTGAAGCCTGCACTCCTAGAGCCCATGCTCTGCAACAAGAAAGAAGCCACCACAATGAGAGAGCCCATGCACCACAACGAAAAGTAGCCCCCGCTCACCACAACTAGAGAAAGCCCATGTGCAGCAACGAAAACCCAACACAGCCAAAAAACAAAACAAAGAAACAAACAAAAAAACTGAGGCACAGAAGTAAACACAGAACAGTCTTCTGTATCATGAGGTTTCTGCCTGAGATTATTAAATGTGTTTAGATCTCTCATGGAGGAGAGAAAGAATTGAAAGTACAAGTTGGAGCTTTCTGAGGATCCCTGGGGACTTATCCTCTTCTGGACAGCCTGCTGTTTTTCTGTTTCTTTTTTCCTTGTTTTCCATGTTGAGCTTCCCTTTGGAGGATTTTTCTCTAACAGTTCCTGTTTAGTTCCTTTCTGATCATGCTGAAACTTTTCCTGAGTGGACTTAGGCAGTCTGTATTTGGTCTGAGATGAGAGGTGATCTGTGTTTCTCCCCCTTCATCTCTGATCCCATTCAGGAGCATTTTCAGTGTAAGTTCCATACTTAGTATGATGACTCTCCCTCTTCCTAGGTGGGCCAAACACTACAAAGATCTTGCCTGCCACGAGAAAGGAAAGTAAACCTCATGGATTCTATAGGCTTTGAGCAAATAGTGTTAATAACTTGATTTTGAGGAGAGACATTTTTATGTTCTACCTTCTGTTCCAACTCATCAATAGCTCCAAGGCCTATTCTTTTTTGGCAGTTAATTTTAAAATAGCTTTATTTAGATATAATTCACATATCATATAATTCACCTACTTATCATGTACCATTCAGTGGCTTTTAGTATATTCATAGAGTTGTGCAACCATCACCGATCTTAAAATATTTTCATCTGTCCAAAAAGAAACTGTGTACCCATTACAAAGGCCTACTTTTTAGCCTAGGTCAGTGTCAATAGTAATAGCTAATATTTGGTGAGAGCTTATTCTGTGCACTGGGCTGAGTATGTGCATGTGTTATTTCATTTAATACTTGACACAACCCTGCAAGGTAGGGACTGATATTACCCCCATTTTACAGATGAAGAAACTGAGGCCAAGAGACATTTAAAACAGTTTATAAGGATTCAAACCCAGGCTATCTGACTCCATAGCTTTTTAAAAATATTAATTAATTAATTTTTGGCTGTGTTGTGTCTTCACTGCTGTGTGCGGGCTTTCTCTAGTTGTGGCGAGCGGGGGCTACTTCTCGTTGTGGTGCACAGGCTTCTCATTGCAGAGGGGCTCTAGGCGCACAAGCTTCAGTAGTTGTGGTGCATGAGCTTAGTTGCTCCACGGTATGTGGGATCATCCTGGACCAGGGCTCGAACCCGTGTGCCTTGCGTTGGCAGGTGGATTTTTAACCACTGTGCCACCAGGGAAGTCCTGACTCCACCGCTTTTAACAGCTCATCACACTGTCACGTTTTGGTCATGTGATAGGACCAAGCACAGTTCTCCCTCCTTTTCATCAATATGAACTATGATTTGAGATGTTCTATCATAAACAGGTGAGTGATTCATTATTTATTGATTAGGCACTGTGACAGAAGCAATGTGGCATGCAGAGAGAACTAAGAGATTGTGTCCTCTAGAAGCTTGACTATTTTTATAACATAGGGCCACACTTGAGAGATGCCATATATGCACCACAGATGGTCGATATTGTTAAGCTCAGTGGAAGGAAATATTAATGTGGACTGGAATGATTAAAAAAGACTTCCAGAAAGAAGTAGGTTCTAGCTGAATCTGGATGGGAATAAGATCAAAGGCATAGGGTTGGGAATGCCATGAGGCATGTTGGGAGGGCCTTGAGATAGGTTGGAGATGGGGGAGGAGGGGTAGACCATTGTAGAAGTCAGACTGTGAAGTGCCTTGTGTGTCAGGCAAAGAGTTCATTCATTTATTTAACAGATGTTTTCTGAGCAATTATTATTTACCAAGCACTCATATAGACACTGAGGGTAGAGCAGTGAGCAAAAGACAAAAATCCCTGTCCTCAAAGAAATTGAACTCTATTTGGGGAAGTAGATGAAAAACGAGTCAGTTTTATGACCAGATGGTGTGATCAATCAAAGAAAGGGGGATGGGGGTGTCAGGTATAGTGGATGGTGGCTGCAGATTTAAAGAGTTTGAACTTTTTCCTATAGGTAGCAAGCAATCATTGACAAAATTCACACCTCATATTTTGGCATGGTGTTTATCCTTGGGATTGCCTAAGAGAAGAGTGCTTTAGAAGTGAGATGTGAGAGGCCTGGAGGCAGGTAAGAATGTCAAAGGCAAGTGGGAGCTAGGCCTGACTTCTCTGAGTCTAGCAGCTGTGGTATAGTGGAAAAAGCACTGGATTTGGATCCATATGGTTTATAACAAAGTGAATCAGTTATACATATACATATATTCCCATATCTCTTCCCTCTTGTGTCTCCCTCCCTCCCACCCTCCCTATCCCACCCCTCTAGGTGGTCACAAAGCACCGAGCTGATCTCCCTGTGCTATGCGGCTGCTTCCCACTAGCTATCTATTTTATGTTTGGTAGTGTATATATGTCCATGCCACTCTCTCACTTTGTCCCAGCTTACCCTTCCCCCTCCCCATTACTCAAGTCCATTCTCTAGTAGGTCTGTGTATTTATTCCCGTCTTACCCCTAGGTTCTTCATGACTTTTTTTTTTCTTCTTAGATTCTATATATATGTGTTAGCATACGGTATTTGTTTTTCTCTTTCTGACTTACTTCACTCTGTATGACAGACTCTAGGTCCATCCACCTCACTACAAATAACTCAATTTCGTTTCTTTTTATGGCTGAGTAATATTCCATTGTATATATGTGCCACATCTTCTTTATCCATTCATCTGTTGATGGACACTTAGGTTGCTTCCATGTCCTGGCTATTGTAAATAGAGCTGCAATGAACATATTGGTACATGACTCTTTTTGAATTATGGTTTTCTCAGGGTATATGCCCAGTAGTGGGATTGCTGGGTCGTATGGTAGTTCTATTTGTAGTTTTTTAAGGAACCTCCATAGTGTTCTCCATAGTGGCTGTATCAATTTACATTCCCACCAACAGTGGAAGAGTGTTCCCTTTTCTCCACACCCTCTCCAGCATTTATTGTTTCTAGATTTTTTGATGATGGCCTTTATGACCAGTGTGAGATGATATCTCATTGTAGTTTTGATTTGCATTTCTCTAATGATTAGTGATGTTGAGCATTCTTTCATGTGTTTGTTGGCAATCTGTATATCTTCTTTGGAGAAATGTCTGTTTAGGTGTTCTGCCCATTTTTGGATTGGGTTGTTTGTTTTTTTGTTATGAAGCTGCATGAGCTGCTTATAAATCTTGGAGATTAATCCTTTGTCAGTTGCTTCATTTGCAAATATTTTCTGCCATTCTGAGGGTTGTCTTTTTGTCTTATTTATGGTTTCCTTTGCTGTGCAGAAGCTTTGAAGTTTCATTAGGTCCCATTTGTTTATTTTTGTTTTTATTTCCATTTCTCTAGGAGGTGGGTCAAAAAGGATCTTGCTCTGATTTATGTCATAGAGTGTTCTGCCTATGTTTTCCTCTAAGAGTTTTATAGTTTCTGGCCTTACGTTCAATATGGTTTAGACTCTGCTGGTAGCCTTAGGTCACTTCACTTTTCTAAGCTTTTTTCCTCTTCGGTATTTTAGGGACAGAAATACCTAACTAACAAGAGTGTTATTAGGATTACTTGAGGTAATATGAATGAAAACTTCGTTAGTTGTATAATACTTTACAAATGTGAAGAGTTGCTATTATGGAAAGTGCCTGTGAAAACTGCATTTCTGTTCTTTTCAGTCATTCCAGTATTCTGATAGCAATTTAATTTTTTGTGTCAACTAAATCATAAATTAGAATTTAAAATAACAAAGTACAGTTTGTGCCAGGCATTCTCTAAGAGGTACTGGGCTAGACACTGGGAGTGCAGTGGTAACCACAACTGCGTTTACCTCAGAAAGTTTTCTTTCTGCTTTGTTCAAGACTGCCAGCATGAAAGAAGAGAAACTTGCTTGTGGAGGAGGTACTACATGTAGAAATGGCCACATTTCTCCTGTAGCCTTGCCCTGTATAGCAACCAGTCCTCCCATCACACACTAAACTGTGTATCACTGAACCCTAATATCTCTTTCAGTCTCTGTCTCTCAGTATTTGTCTCTCTCTGTCTCTCTCATTCATTCATTTGCACATATATTTCCTTCTGCCTGAAGTGCCCTTCCCTGCCATATTTTCCTGACAGACTCTAATTCCACATCCTCAACTCATGTCTCTCCTCCTCTAGAAAGACTTCACTGATGTCTTTCTCACTGTTGTTACTGCGCTGAATTGTAGTTGTTCCATGTGAGTGTCCATCACCAGAATGAGCTCTTTGAAGCCAGGATTATGCTTTGTCTCTCTCTGGGTCGCTGGTGCTTAGTACTGGGAGTAACGTTAAGGAAATGCTTACTGACTGAATCATAACTATACAGATACTTAAACCTGAAGGAAATCCTTCAAGAGGTCTATGTTTTAAAAAATGTTTCCAAAGTGGTTGTATTATTTTATATTTCCACCAAAAATATATGGGAATTACAGTTGCTCCACATCTTCAAATTTACACTTGTTATTGTCAGTCTTTTTTATTTTAATTGAATACAATATTATATTAGTTTCAGATGTTCAACATAGAGATTTGATATTTATATACATTACAAATTGGTAACTACAAAAATCAACTAGCCATACACCATACAAGTTATTATAATATTATTGAGTGTATTCCCTATCCTGTACGTTATGTTCCTGCGACTTATTTATTTTATAACTGGAAGTTTGTACTTGTTAATCCCCTTCACACACCCTCTTGCCCCCTTCCCCTCTGATGACCACCAATTTTTTCTCTGTATCAGTGGGTCTGTTTCTGTTTTTGTTTTGTCTTGTTTTTTAGATTGCAAATGTAAGTGAAATCATATGGTATTTGTGTATCTCTGCCTGACTTATTTTATTCACTTAGCATAATACCCTCTAGGTTGATCCATGTTGTTGCAAATGGCAATATTTCATTCTTTTTTCATGGCCGAGTAATATTCCATTGTATACATATACCATATCTTCTTTATCCATGCATCTGTTGATGGACAGTTAGGTTGCTTCCATATCTTGGCAATTGTATTGGGTTTGCGAAAAAGTTTGTTTGGGTTTCCCATAAGATGTTATAAAAAACCCGAGCGAACTTTTTGGCCAACCCAACAAATAATGCTACTATGAACATTGGGGTGCATGTATCTTTTCCACATTTTTCTTGATATGTACCTAGAAGTGGAATTTCTGGGTCATATGGTAGTTCTATTTTTAGTTTTTTGAAGAACCTCCATACTGTTTTCTGTAGTGGCTGCACCAGTTTACATTCCTACCAACAGTGTACAAGGGTTACCTTTTCTCTACATCCTTGCAAATATTTGTTGTTTTTAGACTTTTTGATAATAGCCATTCTGACAGGGGTGAGGTGGTATCTCATTGTTGTTCTGATTTGCATTTCTCTAATAATTAGTGACGTTGAGCATCAATTAGTGATGTTGAGCACCTTTTCATGTGCCTGTTAGCCATCTATATGTCTTCTTTGGAAAAATGTCTATTCAGGTCTTTTGTCCATTTTTTGATTGAGTTGTTTGTTTTGTTGATATTAAGTTGTATGAGCTGTTTATATATTTTAGATATTAACCCCTTTCTGGTTACATTATTTGTAAATATTTTCTCCCATTTAGTAGGTTGTCTTTTGAGGTTTATATATAGCAGTGTGTATACATGTATATATGTATATATAATCATATATGTACATACGTGATTATTTTAAGTTGCTGATCTCTTAAGTTCAAATGCGTTTTAACAACCCTACATTTTTACTCTCCTCCCCTCAACAATTACTGACATCATATTTTATATCTTATTTTTTTTATCCCTTAACTCTTATTGTAGATATAGATGATTTTACTACATTTGTCTTTTAACCTTCCTACTAGCTTTTTTTTTTTTTTTTTTTTTTTTTTTTTT